>NW_026289456.1:100000-153323 GCF_023373465.1 Oncorhynchus keta
ACCTGGTTCCTCTCTACCCAGAACAGCCAGGAGAGGACTGGCCACCCCTCAGGCCTGGTTCCTCTCTACCCAGTACAGCCAGAAGAGGACTGGCCACCCCTCAGAACCTGGTTCCTCTCTACCCAGAACAGCCAGGAGAGGACTGGCCACCCCTCAGAGCCTGGTTCCTCTCTACCCAGTACAGCCAGAAGAGGACTGGCCACCCCTCAGAGCCTGGTTCCTCTCTACCCAGTACAGCCAGAAGAGGTCTGGCCACCCCTCAGAGCCTGGTTCCTCTCTACCCAGTACAGCCAGAAGAGGACTGGCCACCCCTCAGGGCCTGGTTCCTCTCTACCCAGTACAGCCAGAAGAGGACTGGCCACCCCTCAGAGCCTGGTTCCTCTCTACCCAGTACAGCCAGAAGAGGACTGGCCACCCCTCAGAGCCTGGTTCCTCTCTACCCAGTACAGCCAGAAGAGGACTGGCCACCCCTCAGAGCCTGGTTCCTCTCTACCCAGTACAGCCAGAAGAGGTCTGGCCACCCCTCAGAGCCTGGTTCCTCTCTACCCAGTACAGCCAGAAGAGGACTGGCCACCCCTCAGGGCCTGGTTCCTCTCTACCCAGTACAGCCAGAAGAGGACTGGCCACCCCTCAGAGCCTGGTTCCTCTCTACCCAGTACAGCCAGAAGAGGACTGGCCACCCCTCAGAGCCTGGTTCCTCTCTACCCAGTACAGCCAGAAGAGGACTGGCCACCCCTCAGAGCCTGGTTCCTCTACCCAGTACAGCCAGAAGAGGACTGGCCACCCCTCAGAGCCTGGTTCCTCTCTACCCAGTACAGCCAGAAGAGGACTGGCCACCCCACATAGCCTGGTTCCTCTCTACCCAGTACAGCCAGAAGAGGACTGGCCACCCCTCAGAGCCTGGTTCCTCTCTAGGTTTCTTCCTAGGGTCCTGCTTTCCAGGGAGTGAATCTGGCCACCGTGCTTCTACATCTGCATTGCTTGCTGTTTGGGGGTTTTATGCTGGGTTTCTGTACAGCACTTTGAGATATCAGCTGGTGTAAGAAGGGATGTATAAATACATTTGATTGGTTGATTGATTCTGTAGTTCCTGAACGTGCCGATGTTCCGCAACGTGACGTTGAAGTGTCTGACGGAGATCGCCGGCGTCAGTGTCAGCCAATACGAGGAGCAGTTTGTCAACCTCTTCACGCTCACCATGTGTCAACTCAAACAGGTGTGTATGTATATATATATATATATAAATAAACACACACACACACACACACACACACACACACACACAGACTGTCCAGTCAATCATCCATTGCTATTCTCCGTCTCCCTCCCCAGATGTAACACACACACACACACACACAGACTGTCCAGTCAATCATCCATTGCTATTCTCCGTCTCCCTCCCCAGATGTAACACACACACACACACACACACACACACACACACACACACACACACACACACACACACACACACACACACACACACACAGACTGTCCAGTCAATCATCCATTGCTATTCTCCCCAGATGTCTCCCTCCCCAGATGTAACACACACACACACACACACACACACACACACACAGACTGTCCAGTCAATCATCCATTGCTATTCTCCGTCTCCCCCCAGATGTAGACACACACACACACACACACACACAGACTGTCCAGTCAATCATCCATTGCTATTCTCCGTCTCCCTCCCCAGATGTAACACACACACACACAGACACACACACACAGACTGTCCAGTCAATCATCCATTCCTATTATCCCCCCAGATGTAACACACACACACACACACACACACACACACACACACACACACACACACACACACACACACACACACACACACACACACACACACACACACACACACACACACACACACACACACACACACACACACACAGACTGTCCAGTCAATCATCCATTCCTGGGACTCCCCAGATGGGACATGGTTACATCCACACACACACACACACACACACACACACACACACACACACACACACACACACACACACACAGACTGTCCAGTCAATCATCCATTCCTATTCTCCGTCTCCCTCCCCAGATGCTTCCCCTGAACACCAACATTCGTCTGGCGTACTCCAACGGTAAGGATGACGAGCAGAACTTCATCCAGAACCTCAGCCTGTTTCTCTGCACCTTCCTGAAGGAGCACGGTCAGCTCATCGAGAAGAGGCCCAACCTCCGAGAGACAATGATGGAGGTGAGAAACATACCGCAGCAGTTTCTCACAAAACGACTCTTTTCTCATTTCCTGAACACTGCTGGGCTTAGTTGATTCAAGCCCACTGGTTACATCCTGGGACTGGGTGGGACATGGTTACATCCTGGGACTGGGTGGGACATAGTTACATCCTGGGACTGGGTGGGACATGGTTACACCCTGGGACTGGGTGGGACATGGTTACACCCTGGGACTGGGTGGGACATGGTTACATCCTGGGACTGGGTGGGACATGGTTACATCCTGGGACTGGGTGGGACATGGTTGCATCCTGGGACTGGGTGGGACATGGTTACATCCTGGGACTGGGTGGGACATAGTGGAGAAGTAGAGGACATGGTTACACCCTGGGACTGGGTGGGACATGGTTACACCCTGGGACTGGGTGGGACATGGTTACATCCTGGGACTGGGTGGGACATGGTTACATCCTGGGACTGGGTGGGACATGGTTACATCCTGGGACTGGGTGGGACATGGTTACACCCTGGGACTGGGTGGGACATGGTTACATCCTGGGACTGGGTGGGACATGGTTACACCCTGGGACTGGGTGGGACATGGTTACACCCTGGGACTGGGTGGGACATGGTTACATCCTGGGACTGGGTGGGACATGGTTACACCCTGGGACTGGGTGGGACATGGTTACATCCTGGGACTGGGTGGGACATGGTTACATCCTGGGACTGGGTGGGACATGGTTACATCCTGGGACTGGGTGGGACATGGTTACATCCTGGGACTGGGTGGGACATGGTTACATCCTGGGACTGGGTGGGACATGGTTACATCCTGGGACTGGGTGGGACATGGTTACATCCTGGGACTGGGTGGGACATGGTTACATCCTGGGACTGGGTGGGACATGGTTACACCCTGGGACTGGGTGGGACATGGTTACATCCTGGGACTGGGTGGGACATGGTTACATCCTGGGACTGGGTGGGACATGGTTACATCCTGGGACTGGGTGGGACATAGTGGAGAAGTAGACTGGGTGGGACATGGTTACACCCTGGGACTGGGTGGGACATGGTTACACCCTGGGACTGGGTGGGACATGGTTACATCCTGGGACTGGGTAGGGACATGGTTACATCCTGGGACTGGGTGGGACATGGTTACATCCTGGGACTGGGTGGGACATAGGGACATACATCCTGGGACTGGGTGGGACATGGGTTACATCCTGGGACTGGGTGGGACATGGTTACATCCTGGGACTGGGTGGGACATGGTTACATCCTGGGACTGGGTGGGACATAGTGGAGAAGTAGAGGACATGGTTACACCCTGGGACTGGGTGGGACATGGTTACATCCTGGGACTGGGTGGGACATGGTTACATCCTGGGACTGGGTGGGACATGGTTACATCCTGGGACTGGGTGGGACATGGTTACATCCTGGGACTGGGTGGGACATGGTTACATCCTGGGACTGGGTGGGACATGGTTACATCCTGGGACTGGGTGGGACATAGTGGAGAAGTAGAGGACATGGTTACACCCTGGGACTGGGTGGGACATGGTTACATCCTGGGACTGGGTGGGACATGGTTACATCCTGGGACTGGGTGGGACATGGTTACATCCTGGGACTGGGTGGGACATGGTTACATCCTGGGACTGGGTGGGACATAGTGGAGAAGTAGAGGACTTGGGAAAAGGCCTGGGTTTCTTTACAACGATCAAGTCAACGTTAATGCAGGTGAGGTTGGAAACACAAGGGGGCTGTTATGAAAACCACTAAACACTAAATATACAAAACAGATCCTTCAAATTAAACAAGTAACCCTTCCCTCCTCCCCTCTTCCCCCACCTCCTCCTCTCTCTCTCTCTTTCTCTCCCCTCCTCTCTCTCTCCTCCTCCTCTCCTCTCCTCCCAATTCCCCTCCTCCTCTCTCTCTCTCTCTCTCTCTCTCTCTCTCTCTCTCTCTCTCTCTCTCTCTCTCTCTCTCTCTCTCTCTCTCTCTCACCCCCCCTCTCCTCCTCTCTCTCCTCTCCTCCTCCCCCTCCTCTCCTCCCCTCTCTCCCCACCTCCTCTCCTCCCCCCTCTCTACTCCTCTCTCTCCTCCCTCTCCCCCTCTCCTCTCCTCCTCCCCCTCCTCTCCTCCCCTCTCTCCCCACCTCCTCTCCTCCTCCCCCCTCTCTACTCCTCTCTCTCCTCCTCCCTCTCCTCTCCCTCTCCTCTCTCTCCTCCTCTCTATCCTCCTAATCCTCTCACCTCCTCCCCCTCTCCTCTTCTCCTCTCTATCCTCCTAATCCTCTTACCTCCTCCTCCTCTCCTCCTCCCCTCTCCTCTCCTCCTCCAGGCTCTCCACTACATGCTGCTGGTGTCTGAGGTGGAGGAGACAGAGATCTTTAAGATCTGTCTGGAGTACTGGAACCATCTGGCTGCAGAGCTTTACAGGGAGAGTCCCTTCTCCACCTCCACCTCCCCCCTGCTGTCTGGATCACAACACTTTGATGTCCCTCCTCGCAGACAGCTCTACCTGCCTGTACTCTCCAAGGTGACCAGACAGACAGACGGACAGACAGGCCGGACTGACTGGGAGACTGGCAGACAGACAGACACACTCTTGTCTCTCTCTCTGTGTGTCTGTGTCTCTCTCTGTGTGTCTGTGTCTCTCTCTCTGTGTGTCTGTGTCTCTCTCTGTGTGTCTGTGTCTCTCTCTCTGTGTCTGTGTGTCTCTCTCTGTGTGTCTGTGTGTCTCTCTGTGTGTCTGTGTGTCTCTCTGTGTGTCTGTGTGTCTCTCTGTGTGTCTGTGTCTCTCTCTCTCTGTGTCTGTGTCTCTCTCTCTGTGTGTCTGTGTGTCTCTCTGTGTGTCTGTGTCTGTGTCTCTCTCTGTGTGTCTGTGTGTCTCTCTCTGTGTCTGTGTCTGTGTCTCTCTCTCTGTGTGTCTGTGTGTCTCTCTGTGTGTCTGTGTCTCTCTCTCTGTGTGTCTGTGTGTCTCTCTGTGTGTCTGTGTCTCTCTCTCTGTGTGTCTGTGTGTCTGTGTGTCTCTGTGTGTCTGTGTCTCTCTCTCTCTGTGTCTGTGTGTCTCTCTCTGTGTGTCTGTGTGTCTCTCTGTGTGTCTGTGTCTCTCTCTCTCTCTGTGTCTGTGTCTCTCTCTCTGTGTCTGTGTCTCTCTCTCTGTGTCTGTGTCTCTCTCTGTGTGTCTGTGTGTCTCTCTCTGTGTCTGTGTGTCTCTCTCTGTGTGTCTGTGTGTCTCTCTCTGTGTGTGTGTCTCTCTCTGTGTGTCTGTGTCTCTCTCTCTCTGTGTCTGTGTCTCTCTCTCTGTGTCTGTGTCTCTCTCTGTGTGTCTGTGTCTCTCTCTCTGTGTGTCTGTCTCTGTGTCTGTGTCTCTCTCTGTGTGTCTTGACGGCTGTTGATGTTGGTAACAGGTGCGTCTGCTGATGGTGAGCCGCATGGCCAAGCCGGAGGAGGTGCTGGTGGTGGAGAACGACCAGGGAGAGGTGGTACGAGAGTTCATGAAGGACACAGACTCCATCAACCTCTACAAGAACATGAGAGAGACACTGGGTACGTCACACGTGTGTGTGGGGGGGCAGCAGGTGGAATATAGCAGGTGGAATAGTTATGTGTGACTTTCTACATTTAGACTGATTGTCAGTTTCCTTTGTGGACATCACATCACTGTACAGCACCACTAGTTCAATAAGGACCCTAGTCTATTGACTTGATCTACACTCTAAACTCTCTGTGATCGTCTCTCTCTCTCTCCTCTCTCTGTCTCGCTCGCTCTCTCTCTCTTTCTGTCTCGCTCTCTCTTTCTGTCTCGCTCTCTCTGTCTCTGTCTCTGTTTCTGTCTCTCTGTGTCTCTTGTCTCTCCTCTCTCTGTGATCGTCTCTCTCTCTCTCTCTCTCTGTCTCTCTCTCTCTCTGTCTCTCTCTCTCTGTCTCGCTCTCTCTCTCTCTCTTTCTGTCTCTCTCTCTCTCTCTGTCTCTGTCTCTGTCTCTCTGTCTCTCTGTCTTTCTCTCTCTGTCTCTGTTTCTGTCTCTCTCTCTGTTTCTCTCTCTCTGTCTCGCTCTCTGTCTCTCTGTTTCTCTGTCTCGCTCTCTCTCTGTCTCTCTGTTTCTCTCTGTCTCGCTCTCTCTCTGTCTCTCTCTGTCTTTCTCTCTGTCTCTCTCTCTCGCTGTTTCTCTCTCTCGCTCTCTGTCGCTCTCTGTCTCGCTCTCTCTCTGTCGCTCTCTGTCTCGCTCTCTCTCTGTCTCTCTCTGTCTCTCTCTCTCGCTGTTTCTCTCTCTCGCTCTCTCTCTGTCGCTCTCTGTCTCGCTCTCTCTCTGTCGCTCTCTGTCTCGCTCTCTCTCTGTCTCTCTGTCTCTCTCTCTCTCTCTCTAGTGTACCTGACCCATCTGGACTATGCAGACACGGAGCGTATAATGACAGAGAAGCTTCATAACCAGGTGAACGGTACAGAGTGGTCCTGGAAGAACCTCAACACACTGTGCTGGGCTATAGGGTCCATCAGTGGAGCCATGCACGAAGAGGACGAGAAGAGGTTCCTGGTCACTGTCATCAAGGTACGGAGGCCACCTAGGGACAAGTATAATGGTATAACGGAGAGAGTAAAATGGGATTCATGTAGAGGGTTGATGACCAGAAGGCTTTAGGAGAATGTTGAGCAGCATCTTTCTCTTTAGAATGTTGAGCAGCATCTTTCTCTTTAGGAGAATGTTGAGCAGCATCTTTCTCTTTAGGAGAATGTTGAGCAGCATCTTTCTCTTCAGGAGAATGTTGAGCAGCATCTTTCTCTTCAGGAGAATGTTGAGCAGCATCTTTCTCTTCCGGAGAATGTTGAGCAGCATCTTTCTCTTCCGGAGAATGTTGAGCAGCATCTTTCTCTTCCGGAGAATGTTGAGCAGCATCTTTCTCTTCCGGAGAATGTTGAGCAGCATCTTTCTCTTTAGAATGTTGAGCAGCAACTTTCTCTTTAGGAGAATGTTGAGCAGCATCTTTCTCTTCAGGAGAATGTTGAGCAGCATCTTTCTCTTTAGGAGAATGTTGAGCAGCATCTTTCTCTTTAGGAGAATGTTGAGCAGCATCTTTCTCTTCAGGAGAATGTTGAGCAGCATAGCATCTTTCTCTTCAGGAGAATGTTGAGCAGCATCTTTCTCTTTAGAATGTTGAGCAGCAACTTTCTATTTAGAATGTTGAGCAGCAACTTTCTACTTAGAATGTTGAGCAGCATCTTTTTCTTCGGGAGAATGTTGAGCAACATCTTTCTCTTTAGAATGTTGAGCAGCAACTTTCTCTTTAGAATGTTGAGCAGCATCTTTCTCTTTAGAATGTTGAGCAGCATCTTTCTCTTCAGGAGAATGTTGAGCAGCATCTTTCTCTTTAGGAGAATGTTGAGCAGCATCTTTCTCTTTAGGAGAATGTTGAGCAGCATCTTTCTCTTCAGGAGAATGTTGAGCAGCATCTTTCTCTTTAGGAGAATGTTGAGCAGCATCTTTCTCTTTAGGAGAATGTTGAGCAGCATCTTTCTCTTCAGGAGAATGTTGAGCAGCATCTTTCTCTTCAGGAGAATGTTGAGCAGCATCTTTCTCTTCAGGAGAATGTTGAGCAGCATCTTTCTCTTCAGGAGAATGTTGAACAGCATCTTTCTCTTTAGGAGACTGTTGAGCAGCATCTTTCTCTTCAGGAGAATGTTGAGCAGCATCTTTCTCTTTAGGAGAAGGATGAGAATGGGAGTTTGTTTGGTGGATATTTAGTTGAGCTGATGGACAATGTGACAGAGATGCAGGAGGGGAAGATGTGCTGCCTCTCTGGACACACTGGGCCTCAAGGATGAACATATAGCTCATCTATTGTCCAAAGGCTCTCTGTTATCCATCTGTCTAACTTGTGTGTGTGTGTGTGTGTGTGTGTGTGTGTGTGTGTGTGTGTGTGTGTGTGTGTGTGTGTGTGTGTGTGTGTGTGTGTGTGTGTGTGTGTGTGTGTTTGTGTGTGTGTGTGTGTATAGGATCTGCTGGGTCTATGTGAACAGAAGAGGGGAAAGGACAATAAGGCCATCATTGCCTCCAATATCATGTACATCGTGGGCCAGTACCCTCGCTTCCTCAGAGCCCACTGGAAGTTCCTCAAGACCGTCGTCAATAAACTCTTTGAGTTCATGCACGGTGAGAGAACTAACTGTCTGTCTGTGTGCCTGGTGTACAGAGGTGAGAGAACTAACTGTCTGTCTGTGTGCCTGGTGTCCAGAGGTGAGAGAACTAACTGTCTGTCTGTGTGCCTGGTGTCCAGAGGTGAGAGAACTAACTGTCTGTCTGTGTGCCTGGTGTCCAGAGGTGAGAGAACTAACTGTCTGTCTGTGTGCCTGGTGTACAGAGGTGAGAGAACTAACTGTCTGTCTGTGTGCCTGGTGTACAGAGGTGAGAGAACTAACTGTCTGTCTGTGTGCCTGGTGTACAGAGGTGAGAGAACTAACTGTCTGTCTGTGTGCCTGGTGTACAGAGGTGTACAGAGAACTAACTGTCTGTCTGTCTGTGTGCCTGGTGTACAGAGGTGAGAGAACTAACTGTCTGTCTGTGTGCCTGTCTGTGTGCCTGGTGTACAGAGGTGAGAGAACTAACTGTCTGTCTGTGTGCCTGGTGTACAGAGGTGAGAGAACTAACTGTCTGTCTGTGTGCCTGGTGTACAGAGGTGAGAGAACTAACTGTCTGTCTGTGTGCCTGGTGTACAGAGGTGAGAGAACTAACTGTCTGTCTGTGTGCCTGGTGTCCAGAGGTGAGAGAACTAACTGTCTGTCTGTGTGCCTGGTGTACAGAGGTGAGAGAACTAAGTACAGAGGTGAGAGAACTAACTGTCTGTCTGTGTGCCTGGTGTACAGAGGTGAGAGAACTAACTGTCTGTCTGTGTGCCTGGTGTACAGAGGTGAGAGAACTAACTGTCTGTCTGTGTGCCTGGTGTCCAGAGGTGAGAGAACTAACTGTCTGTCTGTGTGCCTGGTGTACAGGGTGACAGAACTAACTGTCTGTCTGTGCCTGGTGTCCAGACACTGTTCTGGTGTCCAGAGGTGAGAGAACTAACTGTCTGTCAAGTCTGTGTGCCTGGCCCAGAGGTGAGAGAACTAACTGTCTGTCTGTGTGCCTGGTGTCCAGAGGTGAGAGAACTAACTGTCTGTCTGTGTGCCTGGTGTACAGAGGTGAGAGAACTAACTGTCTGTCTGTGTGCCTGGTGTACAGAGGTGAGAGAACTAACTGTCTGTCTGTGTGCCTGGTGTCCAGAGGTGAGAGAACTAACTGTCTGTCTGTGTGCCTGGTGTACAGAGGTGAGAGAACTAATGTGCCTGGTGTCCAGAGGTGAGAGAACCTGTCTGTGTGCCTGGTGTACAGAGGTGAGAGAACTAACTGTCTGTCTGTGTGCCTGGTGTACAGAGGTGAGAGAACTAACTGTCTGTCTGTGTGCCTGGTGTACAGAGGTGAGAGAACTAACTGTCTGTCTGTGTGCCTGGTGTACAACAGGTGAGAGAACTAACTGTCTGTCATGCCTGGTGACCTGCACTGTCCTGTGTGCCTGGTGTACAGAGGTGAGAGAACTAACTGTCTGTCTGTGTGCCTGGTGTACAGAGGTGAGAGAACTAACTGTCTGTCTGTGTGCCTGGTGTACAGAGGTGAGATAACTAACTGTCTGTCTGTGTGCCACCAGACACAACTGTCTGTCCTGCAGGTCACAGAGGTGAGAGAACTAACTGTCTGTCTGTGTGCCACAGACACACACACACACTGTCTGTCTGTGTGCCACACACACACACACTGTCTGTCTGCCTGGTGTACACACTGTCACACTGGTGTACTGTGACCTGCAGCCACAGACAGGACAACACACACCTGTGACCTGGTGTACAGAGGTGGAGAACACACACACACACACACACACACAGACACACACACAGAGACCCACACACACACACACACACATCTGTGACCTGCAGCCACAACAGGACACACACACACCTGTGACCTGCAGCCACAACAGGTACACACACACACACACACACACACACACACACACACACACACACACACACACACACACATCTGTGACCTGCAGCCACAACAAGTACACACACACACACACACACCTGTGACCTGCAGCCACAGCAGGTACACACACACACACATCTGTGACCTGCAGCCACAACAGGTACACACACACACACACACACACACCTGTGACCTGTAGCCACAACAGGTACACACACACGTGCGACGAGATCCTCAACAACATCAACTCCATCATCATGACCTTTAACCCCAACAGACAGGTCAGCCTCAGGCCCTAGAAATGCGACGACTAGAGAGGACTATACCTGTCATTCACTCAGCCCAAACTAAAAGGCGTGTATTAGAGGGCATGTTGAAATGGGTTCAAACACACACCAAGCTGTAGAAATGGATTGAGTAGAGAGGACTCTGTCATGTCTACTGAAAAAGCTCTGGGATTCAGAACATTTGAACATTTCCAGTCTAACCATTAAAACCCAGATTGTCTTTCTCTGTTTCTTGTATCTGTGTTCATTATTACTAACGCTGACAAAAGTTACAAACCTTGACCATCCCTCAGTGCTGATGTTATGTTGGTGTGTACGTTCCAAGCTGTAGAAACACACTGACTAGATGGGACTTGATCTCTATGTCTACTGAGAAGCATTACGCTGACTCAGAGCAGAATCTAGTATTTGTGTATCTATCTCTGTCTACTGAGAAGCATTACGCTGACTCAGAGCAGAATCTAGTATTTGTGTATCTACCTCTGTCTACTGAGAAGCATCACGCTGACTCAGAGCAGAATCTAGTATTTGTGTATCTATCTCTGTCTACTGAGAGGCATCACGCTGACTCAGAGCAGAATCTAGTATTTGTGTATCTATCTCTGTCTACTGAGAGGCATCACGCTGACTCAGAGCAGAATCTAGTATTTGTGTATCTACCTCTGTCTACTGAGAAGCATCACGCTGACTCAGAGCAGAATCTAGTATTTGTGTATCTATCTCTGTACTGAGAAGCATCACGCTGACTCAGAGCAGAATCTAGTATTTGTGTATCTACCTCTGTCTACTGAGAAGCATCACGCTGACTCATCAGAATCTAGTATTTGTGTATCTATATATGTTCTGGGTCTCCTGTGTGTGTTGTGCAGGTCCATACGTTCTACGAGGCCGTGGGGTACATGATCGGAGCCCAGACAGACCAGGCAGTACAAGAGCATATCATAGAGAAATACATGTTACTACCTAACCAGGTGTGGGACAGCATCATTCAACAGGCCACCAAGGTACGTCACTCCTGTAATAATGAATCTAGTCACTCCTGTACTAATGAATCTAGTCACTCCTGTAATAATGAATCTAGTCACTCCTGTAATAATGAATCTAGTCACTCCTGTAATAAGAATCTAGTCATTCCTGTAATAATGAATCTAGTCACTCCTGTAGTAATGAATCAGTCACTCCTGACTCATAATGAATCTAGTCATTCCTGTATCTATAATGAATCTGGGTCTCCTGTGTAATGAATCTAGTCAGGTCCATAGTAATGAATCTAGTCACTCCTGTAATAATGAATCTAGTCACTCCTGTGGTAATGAATCTAGTCACTCCTGTAATAATGAATCTAGTCACTCCTGTAATAATGAATCTAGTCACTCCTGTAATAATGAATCTAGTCACTCCTGTAATAATGAATCTAGTCACTCCTGTAATAATGAATCTAGTCACTCCTGTAATAATGAATCTAGTCACTCCTGTAATAATGAATCTAGTCACTCCTGTAATAATGAATCTAGTCACTCCTGTAATAATGAATCTAGTCACTCCTGTAATAATTAATCTAGTCACTCCTGTAATAATGAATCTAGTCACTCCTGTAATAATGAATCTAGTCACTCCTGTAGTAATGAATCTAGTCACTCCTGTAATAATGAATCTAGTCACTCCTGTGGTAATGAATCTAGTCACTCCTGTAATAATGAATCTAGTCACTCCTGTAGTAATGAATCTAGTCACT
Source organism: Oncorhynchus keta (assembly GCF_023373465.1). Classification (NCBI taxonomy): domain Eukaryota; kingdom Metazoa; phylum Chordata; class Actinopteri; order Salmoniformes; family Salmonidae; genus Oncorhynchus; species Oncorhynchus keta. The sequence continues at coordinate 112,272 of NW_026289456.1, forward strand.
CCTGTAATAATGAATCTAGTCACTCCTGTAATAATGAATCTAGTCACTCCTGTAATAATGAATCTAGTCACTCCTGTAATAATGAATCTAGTCACTCCTGTAATAATGAATCTAGTCACTCCTGTAATAATGAATCTAGTCACTCCTGTAATAATGAATCTAGTCACTCCTGTCGTAATGAATCTAGTCCCTCATGTAATAATGAATCTAGTCCCTCATGTAATAATGAATCTAGTCACTCATGTAATAATGAATCTAGTCACTCCTGTAGCAATGAATCTAGTCACTCCTGTAATAATGAATCTAGTCACTCCTGTAGTAATGAATCTAGTCACTCCTGTAGTAATGAATCTAGTCACTCCTGTAATAATGAATCTAGTCACTCCTGTAATAATGAATCTAGTCACTCCTGTAATAATGAATCTAGTCACTCCTGTAGTAATGAATCTAGTCACTCCTGTAGTAATGAATCTAGTCACTCCTGTAATAATGAATCTAGTCACTCCTGTAATAATGAATCTAGTCACTCCTGTAATAATGAATCTAGTCACTCCTGTAATAATGAATCTAGTCACTCCTGTAATAATGAATCTAGTCACTCCTGTAATAATGAATCTAGTCACTCCTGTAATAATGAATCTAGTCACTCCTGTAATAATGAATCTAGTCACTCCTGTAATAATGAATCTAGTCACTCCTGTAATAATGAATCTAGTCACTCCTGTAATAATGAATCTAGTCACTCCTGTGGTAATGAATCTAGTCACTCCTGTAATAATGAATCTAGTCACTCCTGTAATAATGAATCTAGTCACTCCTGTAATAATGAATCTAGTCACTCCTGTAGTAATGAATCTAGTCACTCCTGTAATAATGAATCTAGTCACTCCTGTAATAATGAATCTAGTCACTCCTGTAGTAATGAATCTAGTCACTCCTGTAATAATGAATCTAGTCACTCCTGTAATAATGAATCTAGTCACTCCTGTAATAATGAATCTAGTCACTCCTGTAGTAATGAATCTAGTCACTCCTGTAGTAATGAATCTAGTCACTCCTGTAATAATGAATCTAGTCACTCCTGTAATAATGAATCTAGTCACTCCTGTAATAATGAATCTAGTCACTCCTGTAATAATGAATCTAGTCACTCCTGTAATAATGAATCTAGTCACTCCTGTAATAATGAATCTAGTCACTCCTGTAATAATGAATCTAGTCACTCCTGTAATAATGAATCTAGTCACTCCTGTAATAATGAATCTAGTCACTCCTGTAATAATGAATCTAGTCACTCCTGTAGTAATGAATCTAGTCACTCCTGTAATAATGAATCTAGTCACTCCTGTGGTAATGAATCTAGTCACTCCTGTAATAATGAATCTAGTCACCCCTGTAGTAATGAATCTAGTCACCCCTGTAATAATGAATCTAGTCACTCCTGTAATAATGAATCTAGTCACTCCTGTGGTAATGAATCTAGTCACTCCTGTAATAATGTATCTAGTCACTCCTGTAATAATGAATCTAGTCACTCCTGTAATAATGAATCTAGACACTCCTGTAATAATGAATCTAGTCACTCCTGTCGTAATGAATCTAGTCCCTCATGTAATAATGAATCTAGTCCCTCATGTAATAATGAATCTAGTCACTCATGTAATAATGAATCTAGTCACTCCTGTAATAATGAATCTAGTCACTCCTGTAAATAATGAATCTAGTCACTCCTGTAATAATGAATCTAGTCACTCCTGTAGTAATCAATCTAGTCACTCCTGTAATAATGAATCTAGTCACTCCTGTAGTAATGAATCTCATCACTCCTGTAATAATCAATCTAGCCACTCCTGTAATAATGAACCTAGTCACTCCTGTAGCAATGAATCTAGTCACTCCTGTAATAATGAATCTAGTCACTCCTGTAGTAATGAATCTAGTCACTCCTGTAGTAATGAATCTAGTCACTCCGGTAATAATGAATCTAGCCACTCCTCTAAAAATGAATCTAGTCACTCCGGTAATAATGAATCTAGTCACTCCTGTAGTAATGAATCTAGTCACTCCTGTAATAATGAATCTAGTCACTCTTGTAGTAATGAATCTAGTCACTCCTGTAATAATGAATCTAGTCACTCCTGTAATAATGAATCTAGTCACTCCTGTAATAATGAATCTAGTCACTCCTGTAATAATGAATCTAGTCACTCCTGTAATAATGAATCGAGTCACTCCTGTAATAATGAATCTAGTCACTCTGTAATCATTCATTTCACACTTCTTTCATATTTTGTACATGTTTTGTAAATAAGCTAAAATCCCCCCAGTGAGAAGGTGACTGGATAGGACAGTGAGTAAGACCGGAGGGAGGGAGAGAGTTGTCCTGAAGAGCAGTGTGTCTGATTGAAACCCATGTCAGGACTGCTATGTACATGTGTTCAGCTGCTGGAGAACACCAGGTCACAGAAATACCTGTAGTAGTACCCCTTTCCTGTAGTCAAAGACCTGTAGTAGTACCCCTTTCCTATAGTCAGATCTGTAGTAGCTACCCCTTTCCTATAGTCAGACCTGTAGTAGTACCCATTTCCTGTAGTCAGACCTGTAGTAGTACCTCTTTCCTATAGTCAGACCTGTAGTAGTACCCCTTTCCTATAGTCAGACCTGTAGTAGTACCCCTTTCCTGTAGTCAAAGACCTGTAGTAGTACCTCTTTCCTATAGTCAGACCTGTAGTAGTACCTCTTTCCTATAGTCAGACCTGTAGTAGTACCTCTTTCCTATAGTCAGACCTGTAGTAGTACCTCTTTCCTATAGTCAGACCTGTAGTAGCTACCTCTTTCCTGTAGTCAGACCTGTAGTAGTACCTCTTTCCTGTAGTCAGACCTGTAGTAGCTACCTCTTTCCTGTAGTCAGACCTGTAGTAGCTACCTCTTTCCTGTAGTCAGACCTGTAGTAGTACCTCTTTCCTATAGTCAGACCTGTAGTAGTACCTCTTTCCTGTAGTCAGACCTGTAGTAGCTACCTCTTTCCTGTAGTCAGACCTGTAGTAGCTACCTCTTTCCTGTAGTCAGACCTGTAGTAGCTACCTCTTTCCTATAGTCAGACCTGTAGTAGCTACCTCTTTCCTGTAGTCAGACCTGTAGTAGCTACCTCTTTCCTGTAGTCAGACCTGTAGTAGCTACCTCTTTCCTGTAGTCAGACCTGTAGTAGTACCTCTTTCCTATAGTCAGACCTGTAGTAGTACCTCTTTCCTGTAGTCAGACCTGTAGTAGTACCTCTTTCCTGTAGTCAGACCTGTAGTAGTACCTCTTTCCTGTAGTCAGACCTGTAGTAGTACCTCTTTCCTATAGTCAGACCTGTAGTAGTACCTCTTTCCTATAGTCAGACCTGTAGTAGCTACCTCTTTCCTGTAGTCAGACCTGTAGTAGCTACCTCTTTCCTGTAGTCAGACCTGTAGTAGCTACCTCTTTCCTGTAGTCAGACCTGTAGTAGCTACCTCTTTCCTGTAGTCAGACCTGTAGTAGTACCTCTTTCCTATAGTCAGACCTGTAGTAGCTACCTCTTTCCTATAGTCAGACCTGTAGTAGCTACCTCTTTCCTATAGTCAGACCTCTAGTAGCTACCTCTTTCCTATAGTCAGACCTGTAGTAGCTACCTCTTTCCTATAGTCAGACCTGTAGTAGCTACCTCTTTCCTATAGTCAGACCTCTAGTAGCTACCTCTTTCCTATAGTCAGACCTCTAGTAGCTACCTCTTTCCTATTGTCAGACCTGTAGTAGTACCTCTTTCCTATAGTCAGACCTCTAGTAGCTACCTCTTTCCTATAGTCAGACCTGTAGTAGCTTACTCTTTCCTATAGTCAGACCTGTAGTAGCTACCTCTTTCCTGTAGTCAGACCTGTAGTAGCTACCTCTTTCCTATAGTCAGACCTCTAGTAGCTACATCTTTCCTATTGTCAGACCTGTAGTAGTACCTCTTTCCTGTAGTCAGATCTGTAGTAGTACCCCTTTCCTATAGTCAGACCTGTAGTAGTACCTCTTTCCTATAGTCAGACCTGTAGTAGTACCTCTTTCCTATAGTCAGACCTCTAGTAGCTACCTCTTTCCTATAGTCAGACCTCTAGTAGCTACCTCTTTCCTATAGTCAGACCTCTAGTAGCTACCTCTTTCCTATAGTCAGACCTGTAGTAGTACCTCTTTCCTATAGTCAGACCTCTAGTAGCTACCTCTTTCCTATAGTCAGACCTGTAGTAGCTACCTCTTTCCTATAGTCAGACCTGTAGTAGCTACCTCTTTCCTATAGTCAGACCTGTAGCAGTACCCTTTTCCTGTAGTCAGACCTCTAGTAGCTACCTCTTTCCTATAGTCAGACCTGTAGTAGCTACCTCTTTCCTATAGTCAGACCTGTAGCAGTACCTCTTTCCTGCAGTCAAAGACCTGTAGTCTCAGTCTGATGATCACTAAAGTACCCTTCTCTTAAATCTCTACCCAGTACAGCCAGGAGAGGACTGGCCACCCCTCGGAGCCTGGTTCCTCTCTCGGTTTCTTCCGAGGTTCCTGCTTTCCAGGGAGTTTATCCTAGACACCGTGCTTCTACATCTGCATTGCTTGCTGTTTCTGGTTTTCGGATGGGTTTCTGTACAGCGCTTTATGACATCTGCTGATGTAAAAAGGGCTTTATAAATGACATGTGATTGGTTGACTCCACTCTGTTAGAACGTGGACATTCTGAAGGACCCAGAGACGGTGAAGCAGCTCGGCAGCATCCTGAAGACCAACGTCCGGGCCTGTAAGGCCGTGGGACACCCCTTCGTTATCCAGTTAGGACGCATTTATCTGGACATGCTCAACGTCTACAAGTGCCTCAGCGAAAACATCTCCGCAGCCATCCAGACCAACGGTCAGTGGGGGGATGGGGTGGGCTGGGCTGGGGGATGTGTCCTCTCCTCATGCGTCTGTTCTCTTGGCGGTGTGTCCTTTCCTCATGCGGTTGTTCTCTTGGCGGTGTGTCCTCTCCTCATGCGTCTATTCTCTTGGCGGTGTGTCCTTTCCTCATGCGGTTGTTCTCTTGGCGGTGTGTCCTCTCCTCATGCGTCTATTCTCTTGGCGGTGTGTCCTTTCCTCATGCGGTTGTTCTCTTGGCGGTGTGTCCTCTCCTCATGCGTCTATTCTCTTGGCGCTGTGCGTTTCAGGAGAGATGGTGACGAAACAGCCCCTGATCAGAAGTATGAGGACGGTGAAAAGAGAGACGCTCAAACTCATCTCCGGCTGGGTTAGCAGATCCAGCGACCCACAGATGGTGAGATACAGATATATATACACATCTGACAGGAAGATATTGGTGCTACATGTATCAGATATATACACATCTGACAGGAAGATATTGGTACTACATATATCAGGATATATACACATATATCAGATATATTCACATCTGACAGGAAGATATTGGTACTACATATATCAGGATATATACACATCTGACAGGAAGATATTGGTACTACATATATCAGGATATATACACATCTGACAGGAAGATATTGGTACTACATATATCAGGATATATACACATCTGACAGGAAGATATTGGTACTACATATATCAGATATATTCACATCTGACAGGAAGATATTGGTACTACATATATCAGGATATATACACATCTGACAGGAAGATATTGGTACTACATGTATCAGATATATACACATCTGACAGGAAGATATTGGTACTACATATATCAGGATATATACACATCTGACAGGAAGATATTGGTACTACATATATCAGATATATACACATCTGACAGGAAGATATTGGTACTACATATATCAGGATATATACACATCTGACAGGAAGATATTGGTACTACATATATCAGGATATATACACATCTGACAGGAAGATATTGGTGCTATATGTATCAGGATATATTGTTACTACATACAGTTGAAGTCAGAAGTTTACACACACTTATTTTGGAGTCCTTTTTTTCAACCATTCCACAAATGTCTTGTTAACAAACTATAGTTTTGGCAAGTCGGTTAGGACATCTACTTTGTGCATGACACAAGTAATTTTTCCAACAATTGTTTACAGACATATTTTTTAACTTATAATTCACTGTATCACAATTCCAGTGGGTCAGAAGTTTACATACACCAAGTTGACTGTCCCTTTAAACAGCTTGGAAAATTCCAGAAAATGATGTCATGGCTTTAGAAGCTTCTGATATGCTAATTATCATAATTTGAGTCAATTGGAGGTGTACGTGTGGATGTATTTCAAGGCCTACCTTCAAACTAAGTGCCTCTTTGCTTGACACCATGGCATCAGGAGGAAGGAAAATTATGTGGATATATTGAAGCAACATCTCAAGACATCAGTCAGGAAGTTAAAGCTTGGTCGCAAATGGGTCTTCCAAATGGACAATGACCCCAAGCATACTTCCAAAGTTGTTGCAAAATGGCTTAAGGACAACAAAGTCAAAGTGTTGGAGTGGCCATCACAAAGCCCTTACCTCAATCCTATAGAAAATGTGTGGCAGAACTGAAAAGGCGTGTGTCCGAGCAAGGAGGCCTACAAACCTGACTCGGTTACACCAGGTCTGTCAGGAGGAATGGGCATAAATTCACCCAATTTATTGTGGGAAGCTTGTGGAAGGCTACACAAACCTCTGACCCAAGTTAAACAATTTTTAGGCAATGCTACTAAATACTAATTAAGTGTATGTAAACTTCTGACCCACTGGGAATGTGATGAAAAAAATAAAAGCTGAAATAAATCATTCTCTCTACTATTATTCTGACATTTCACATTCTTAAAATAGTGGTGATCCTACTTGACTTAAAACAGGAAATTCTGACAAGGATTAAATGTCAGGAATTGTGAAAAACTGAGTTGAAATGTATTTGGCCAAGGTGTATGTAAACATCCGACTTAAACTGTATATCAGGATATATTGGTACTACATATATCAGGATATATTGGTACTACATATATCAGGATATATTGTTACTACATGTATCAGGATATATTGGTACCACATGTATCAGGATATATTGGTACTACGTGTATCAGGATATATTGGTACTACATGTATCAGGATATATTGGTACTACATGTATCAGGATATATTGGTACCACATGTATCAGGATATATTGGTACCACATGTATCAGGATATATTGGTACTACATGTATCAGGATATATTGGTACCACATGTATTTGGCCAAGGTGTATGTAAACATCCGACTTAAACTGTATATCAGGATATATTGGTACTACATATATCAGGATATATTGGTACTACATATATCAGGATATATTGGTACCACATGTATCAGGATATATTGGTACTACATGTATCAGGATATATTGGTACTACATGTATCAGGATATATTGGTACTACATGTATCAGGATATATTGGTACCACATGTATCAGGATATATTGGTACCACATGTATCAGGATATATTGGTACTACATGTATCAGGATATATTGGTACTACATGTATCAGGATATATTGGTACTACATGTATCAGGATATATTGGTACTACATGTATCAGGATATATCGGTACTAGACAGAAAATACTTCTCCACCCTAGACTGTCCAACCGGACTGTTTAAAGCAGTACGTGTCAGTCCTGTGTGTACTCCAGGAATGGATTGGGGAAACTCTCCCCTTAATTCTTGAGGACGTGGTACCGAGGTGGGAACCACAATCAGCGGAAATGTTAGAGCGCCACCTATAGAGGTTGATAAACCTCAAACTTTCATTAAAATTGACATACAATATATTGAATTAAAGCTACACTCGTTGTGAATCTATCCACCAAGTCAGATTTGTAAAATGCTTTTCGGCGAAAGCATGAGAAGCTATTATCTGATACCATGCACCCTCAAAATACTGCAGCGTCACCTAACACGACAGATTTTGCGTTAGCCTGTGCAAACCAAAAACGCTGAAATAAAATATAAAACATTCATTACCTTTGACGAGCTTCTTTCTTGGCACTCCTAGATGTCCCATAAACATCATTTAGGGTCTTTTTTTCGATTAAATCGGTCCATATATAGCCTAGATATCGATCTAAGAATACTGTGTGATAAACGGAAAAAAATAGCGTTTCATAACGTAACGTCATTTTTTAAAATTCAAAAAGTCGACGATAAACTTTCACAAAACACTTCAAAATACTTTTGTAATGCAACTTTAGGTATTAGTACACGTTAATAAGCGATAAAATTCATCAGGAGGCGATGTAAATTCATTAGCTGTCGGTGGCCAAAACATGTCCGAAGAGAGCTCGACCAAAACATCCGGTCGGAGACCGGAGGGAAGGAGTTCCCCTGATTCGGTTAGACCAAGAATCAATTGCGAATCAAATGACAAGACTCTAGACAACGTGTGGGAGCTGTAGGCAGTGTAACCTCGGCCTACTTTAATTCGGTTCACTTTGAACAATTCCTTGAAGTCACGGATGGATATTTTTTTCAATTTTCAGTGATCATATTTTCATGCACTTTTCGATGAAACGCACGTTCTGTTAAAGCCACAGCCGTGATTTAACCAGTTTTAGAAACGTCTGAGTGTTTTCTATCCACACATACTAATCATATGCATATACTATATTCCTGGCATGAATAGCAGGGCGCTGAAATGTTGCACGATTTTTAACAAAAAGCTGCGAAAAGCTGCTTGAATTCTCAACTTCCTTAAGAGTTTGAAAGACAACCGTGTTGGTCACTTAGTCCTTAGTAACAAACACACACACTGACCTCAGTCCTGTTCTACAGTAACCTGGTGAGAACATAACAACATTCCTTCCTCTGCCGCGTTGATCTGTCCGTTGATCCGTCCGGTGTTCCTTCCTTCCAGGTGGGGGAGAACTTTGTTCCGCCGCTGCTCGACGCCGTTCTCATCGACTACCAGCGCAACGTCCCCGCCGCCCGGGAGCCCGAGGTCCTCAGCACCATGGCAACCATCGTCAACAAGCTGGGCGGACACATCACCGGGGAGATCCCGCAGATCTTCGATGCCGTGTTCGAATGCACGCTCAACATGATCAATAAAGTAAGTATCAGCATTATTAATAGTGGGTGTTGTTCTAAACTTTCATCTTTATAGTTTATAAAATGTACTCTTAACATGTTGATGTCATTATGGCTGTAAATCCTTGACATAGTAGGCACAATTTGTCAAAAGTACAAACCAAACTACCAAAACATCCAATGATGTGATTTATAAATAAATGATCTGGGTTCCTGAAAGGATTGACCTCAATAATATATAAACAACTTTTGGAAAGCTCATATTCTGAACTAGACATTAAAAGAGTAAATTCTACAGATCTAATTGAATCTGAACAACGCTTTAACTGGAACAGAATATGGACAAATCTGACCTTGGCATCCCATAATCTGAGGGTGTAGGAAGCATGGTTTCTGGGTGGGGAGGGAGGATGTGGGTGGGGACTGAGGGGGGGATGGGTCGGGTTATCTTGTATGCATTGATTTGATTGTTTTTGTACCTGTAACCATCCTCTGAAACAAGACAAATGACAACAAAATAAGTCCATTTAAAGAGGTAGTTCACTAAGACCCCCATTTCCATACTGACTGTAGGGGGTCTCTCTCCATGGAGTGTTCCATGTCCATACTGACTGTAGGGGGTCTCTCCATGGAGTGTACCATTTCCATACTGACTGTAGGGGTCACTCTCCATGGAGTGTTCCATTTCCATACTGACTGTAGGGGGTCTCTCTCCATGGAGTGTTCCATGTCCATACTGACTGTAGGGGGTCTCTCTCCATGGAGTGTTCCATTTCCATACTAACTGTAGGGGGTCTCTCTCCATGGAGTGTTCCATTTCCATACTAACTGTAGGGGGTCTCTCTCCATGGAGTGTTCCATTTCCATACTGACTGTAGGGGGTCTCTCTCCATGGAGTGTACCATTTCCATACTAACTGTAGGGGTCTCTCTCCATGGAGTGTCCCATTTCATTAATAACTGTAGGGGTCTCTCTCCATGGAGTGTTCCATTTCCATACTGACTGTAGGGGGTCTCTCTCCATGGAGTGTTCCATTTCCATACTAACTGTAGGGGGTCTCTCCATGGAGTGTTCCATTTCCATACTAACTGTAGGGGGTCTCTCCATGGAGTGTTCCATTTCCATACTGACTGTAGGGGTCTCTCTCCATGGAGTGTTCCATTTCCATACTGACTGTAGGGGTCTCTCTCCATGGAGTGTTCCATTTCCATACTGACTGTAGGGGGTCTCTCTCCATGGAGTGTTCCATTTCCATACTAACTGTAGGGGTCTCTCCATGGAGTGTTCCATTTCCATACTAACTGTAGGGGGTCTCTCTCCATGGAGTGTTCCATTTCCATACTGACTGTAGGGGGTCTCTCCATGGAGTGTTCCATTTCCATACTGACTGTAGGGGGTCTCTCCATGGAGTGTTCCATTTCCATACTGACTGTAGGGGTCTCTCCATGGAGTGTTCCATTTCCATACTGACTGTAGGGGGTCTCTCTCCATGGAGTGTTCCATTTCCATACTAACTGTAGGGGGTCACTCTCCATGGAGTGTTCCATTTCCATACTAACTGTAGGGGGTCTCTCCATGGAGTGTACCATTTCCATACTGACTGTAAGGGGTCTCTCCATGGAGTGTTCCATTTCCATACTGACTGTAAGGGGTCTCTCCATGGAGTGTTCCATTTCCATACTGACTGTAGGGGGTCTCTCTCCATGGAGTGTTCCATTTCCATACTGATTGTAGGGGGTCTCTCTCCATGGAGTGTTCCATTTCCATACTGACTGTAGGGGGTCTCTCTCCATGGAGTGTTCAATTTCCATACTGATTGTAGGGGGTCTCTCTCCATGGAGTGTTCCATTTCCATACTGACTGTAGGGGGTCTCTCTCCATGGAGTGTTCCATTTCCATACTAACTGTAGGGGTCTCTCCATGGGGTCTGTAGGGGTCTCTCCATGGAGTGTTCCATGGGGGTCTCTCCATGGAGTGTTCCATTTCCATACTGACTGTAAGGGGGGTCTCTCCATGGAGTGTTCCATTTCCATACTGACTGTAAGGGGTCTCTCCATGGAGTGTTCCATTTCCATACTGACTGTAGGGGGGGGTCACTCTCCATGGAGTGTTCCATTTCCATACTGACTGTAGGGGGTCTCTCTCCATGGAGTGTTCATTTCCATACTGACTGTAAGGGTCCATGGAGTGTCCATTTCCATGGAGTGTTCCATTTCCATACTGACTGTAGGGGGTCTCTCCATGGAGTGTTCCATTTCCATACTGACTGTAGGGGGTCACTCCATGGAGTGTTCCATTTCCATACTGACTGTAGGGGTCTCTCTCCATGGAGTGTTGTCGGTTGGTTCTCATCAATATGTCCCGTCTCTCTCTCTCCCTCCAGGACTTTGAGGAGTACCCGGAACACAGGACTCATTTCTTCTACCTGCTGCAGGCGGTCAACTCCCATTGTTTCCCAGCATTCCTGGCTATCCCTCCGGCCCAGTTCAAACTGGTGCTGGACTCCATCATCTGGGCCTTCAAACACACCATGAGGAACGTGGCCGACACAGGTGAGGCTTGAACACACACACACACACACACACACACACACACACACACACACACACACACACACACACACACACACACACACACACACACACAAGTGCTTTCCTTTACGAATGACAGCACATGAATGAAATCGTCCACATGTATTGATTACATCTTTACACATCTTTACAAATCTTTTTTTTTTAAAGCAGTATTCAAATCCATAGGATGTAGTGATTATAGTAGTCATATCTAGTAAAAAACAAAGTTCCAAATGCTGGGCCTAATACAGTATATAAGAGGTCATACAATCAGTTTTGTAGTGATTCTTATGTTAATGTAAATGATATTTGCTGGTCTGTGGTGTGTAATGAGAAGCAACCAGACGCTGCACTTAACACGTTTCATGAAATGGCTTCTTCCAGTTACTTAATAAGCACGCACCCATTTAGAAAATGACTGTAACAACGGTTAAATCCCCCCCGGACTGATGAATACAAAAATGATTGTACGGTTGAGAGGGAGGAGGCAAAAAGAATGACACATGAGTCTGGATGCACATCCGATTTGGCTAAAGTACTGCAAATTAAGAAATAATGTGACTAAACTGAATGAAAAGAATAAGAAACTATACTATGAAACAAAGATAAATTATATAAAGAGTGATAGTAAAAAAAGCTTTGGAGCATCTGAAATTACATTTGGGGCACAAAGGTAAACTCAGCTCCATCATTCATTGAATCAGATGGCTCATTAATCACAAAACACACTGATATTGCCAACTACTTTAATTATATATTTTCATTGGCAAGATTAGCAAATTTAGGCATGACATGCCAGCAACAAATGCTGACTTTACACATCCAAGTATAACTGAGCAAATTATGAAAGACAAGCATTGTCCTTTTTAATTCCGTAAAGTGAGTGTGGAAGAGGTGAACAAATGATTGTTGTCTATCAACATAATAGCGGACGATATTGGCACTCCTATTTTCCATATCTTCAATCTCAGCCAACAAGGAAGTGTGTGCCTTCGGGCCTGGAGGGAAGCTAAATTCATTCTGATACCCAAGAATAGTAAAGCCCCCTTTACTGGCTCAAATAGACAACCAATCAGCCTGTTACCAACCCTTAGTAAACTTTTGGGGAAAATGGTGTTTGACCAGACACAATGCTATTTTACAGTGAACAAATTGACAACGTGACTTTCAGCGCTCTTATAAGGAAGGGCGTTCAACATGCACGGCACTTACATAAATGACTGACGATTGGCTGAGACAAATTGATGATAAAAAGGTTATGGAAGCTGTTTTGTTAGATATCAGTGCATCTTTTTCACATTATTGATCATAGTCTGCTGCAGGAAAAACGTATGTGTTATGGCTTTACATCCCCTGCTATAATGTGGATAAAGAGTTACCTGTCTAACAGAACACAGAGGGTGTTCTTTAATGGAAATCTCTCCAACATAATCCAGGTAGAATCAGGAATTCCCCAGGGCAGCTGTCTAGGCCCCTTTCTTTTTTTCAATCCTTACTAATGACCTTTGAGTAAAGCCAGTGTGTCAACATATGTGGATGACTCAACACTATACACGTCAGCTACTACAGTCGGTGAAATCACTGCAACACTTAACAAAGAGCTGCAGTCAGTTTCAGAATGGGTGGCAAGGAATAAGTTAGTCCTAAATATTTACAAATCTAAAATCATTGTATTTGGGACAAGTCATTCACTAAACCCTAAACCTCAGTTAAATATTGTAATGAAATCGAGCAAGTTGAGGTGACTAAACTGCTTGGAGTAACCCAGGACTGTCATAGTCAAAACATGTTGATACAACAGTAGCTAAGATGGGGAGAAGTCTGTCCATAAAAAGCGCTGCTCTGCCTTCTTAACAACACTATCAACAAGGCAGGTCCTACAGGCCCTAGTTTAGTCGCATCTGGACTACTATCCAGTCATGTGGTCAGGTGCCACAAAGAGGGACAGGAAAAGTACAATTGTCTCAGAACAGGGCAGCACGGCTGTCTCAGAACAGGGCAGCACGGCTGTCTCAGAACGGGGCAGCACGGCTGTCTCAGAACGGGGCAGCACGGCTGTCTCAGAACAGGGCAGCACGGCTGTCTCAGAACAGGGCAGCACGTCTGTCTCAGAACAGGGCAGCACGGCTGTCTCAGAACAGGGCAGCACGGCTGTCTCAGAACGGGGCAGCACGGCTGTCTCAGAACGGGGCAGCACGGCTGTCTCAGAACGGGGCAGCACGGCTGTCTCAGAAAGGGGCAGCACGGCTGTCTCAGAACAGGGCAGCACGGCTGTCTCAGAACAGGGCAGCACGGCTGTCTCAGAACAGGGCAGCACGGCTGTCTCAGAACAGGGCAGCACGGCTGTCTCAGAACAGGGCAGCACGTCTGTCTCAGAACAGGGCAGCACGGCTGTCTCAGAACAGGGCAGCACGGCTGTCTCAGAACGGGGCAGCACGGCTGTCTCAGAACGGGGCAGCACGGCTGTCTCAGAAAGGGGCAGCACGGCTGTCTCAGAACAGGGCAGCACGGCTGTCTCAGAACAGGGCAGCACGGCTGTCTCAGAACAGGGCAGCACGGCTGTCTCAGAACAGGGCAGCACGGCTGTCTCAGAACAGGGCAGCACGGCTGTCTCAGAACAGGGCAGCACGGCTGTCTCAGAACAGGGCAGCACGGCTGGCCCTTAAATGTACACGGAGAGCTAACATTAATAATATGCATGTCAATCTCCCCTGGCTCAAAGTAGAGAAGAGAGATTGACTTCATCACTGCTTGTTTTTGTAAGAAGTGTTGACAAGCTGAATGCACCGAGCTGTCTGTTTAAACTAGAGGTCGACTGATTAATCGGAAACGGACGATTAATTAGGGCCGATTTCAAGTTTTCATAACGATCGGTAATCTGCATTTTTGGACACCGATTATGGCTGATTACATTGCACTCCACGAGGAGACTGCATGGCAGGCTGACTACCTGTTATGTGAGTGCAGCAAGGAGCCATGGTAAGGTGTTAGCTAGCATTAAACTTATCTTATAAAAAACAATCTTAACATAATCACTAGTTAACTACACATGGTTGATGATATTACTAGGTTAACTAGCTTGTCCTCCGTTGCATATAATCGATGCGGTGCCCGTTAATTTGTCATTGAATCACAGCCTACTTCGCCAAACATTTACATTTAAGTCATTTAGCAGACGCTCTTATCCAGAGCGACTTACAAACGGGTGATTTAACAAGCGCATTCGCGAAAAAAGCACTGTCGTTGCACCAGTGTGTACCTAACCATAAACATCAATGCCTTTCTTAAAATCAATACACACGTATATATTTTTAAACCTGCATATTTAGTTAACATTGCCTGCTAACATGAATTTCTTTTAACTAGGTAAATTGTGTCACTTCTCTTGTGTTCTGTGCAAGCAGAGTCAGGGTATATGCAGCAGTTTGGGCCGCCTGGCTCGTTGCGAACTGTGTGAAGATAATTTCTTCCTAACAAAGACAGTAATTAATTTGCCAGAATTGTACATAATTTTGACATAACATTGAAGGTAGTGCAATGTAACAGCAATATTTAGACTTAGGGATGCCACCCGTTAGATAATTCACTGAAAGAATAAACGTTTTGTTTTCGAAATTATAGTTTCCTGATTTGACCATATTAATGACCTAAGGCTCGTCTTTCTGTGTGTTATTATATTATAATTAAGTCTATGATTTGATTGAGCAGTCTGACTGAGTGGTGGTAGGCAGCAGCAGGCTCGAAAGCATTAATTCAGACAGCACTTTCCTGCATTTACTAAAGTACCTATTAGAACATCCAATAGTCAAAGGTGTATGAAAAACAAATGGTATAGAGAGAAATAGTCTTATGAATACTATAGCCTAAAACTTCTTACCTGGGAATATTGAAGACTCGTGTTAAAAGGAACCACCAGCTTTCATATGTTCTCATGTTCTGAGCAAGGAACTTAAACGTTAGCTTTCTTACATGGCACATATTGTACTTTTACTTTCTTCTCCAACACTTTGTTTTTACATTATTTAAACCAAATTGAACATGTTTCATTATTTATTTGAGACTAAATCAATTTTATTTATGTATTTATATTAGGTTAAAATAAGTGCTCATTCAGTATTGTTGTAATTGTCATTATTACAAATATATATATAAAAATTGGCCGATTTTAATCGGTATTGGCCTTTTTTGGTCCTCCAATAATCGGTATCGGCATTGAAAAATCATAATCGTCGACCTCTAGTTTAAACTAGACCTCTAGTTTAAACTACTAGCACACAGTTCGGACACCCAACATACCCCACAAGACATGCCACCAGAGGTCTCTTCACAGTCCTCAAGTCCTGAACAGACTATGGGAGGCGCACAGAACTACATAGAGCCATGACTACATGGAACTCTATTCCACAGTACTACTTAGAGCCATGACTACATGGAACTCTATTCCACAGTACTACATAGAGCCATGACTACATGGAACTCTATTCCACAGTACTACATGGAACTCTATTCCACATCAAGTAACTGATGCTAGCAGTTAAAACAGATACAAATACACCTTATGGAACAGCGGGGACTTTGAAGAGACACACACACGCTAACACACACACGCTAACACACACACACTACAGACATGTACGTATTGACTTTCTATTGTAAATGCACTATATATACAAAAGTATATGGACACCCCTTCAAATGAGTGGATTTGGCTATTTCAGCCAAACCTGTTGCTTACAGGTGTATAAAATCGAGCACACAACCATGCAATCTCCATAGACAAACCTTGGCAGTAGAATATCCTTACTGAAGAGCTCAGTGACTTTAAACGTTGCACTGTCATAGGATGCCACCTTTCCAACAAGTCAGTTTGTAAGATTTCTGCCCTGCTAGAGCTGCCCCGGTTATCTGTAAGGGCTGTTATTGTGAAGTGGAAACGTTTAGGAGCAACAACGGCTCAGCCGCAAAGTGGTAGGCCACACAACACTCACTACCAAGTTCCAAATTCCCCCTGGAAGCAACATCAGCACAATAACTTTTCGGGAGCTTCATGAAATGGGTTTCCATGGCGTAGCAGCGGCGCAATGCCAAGTGTCGGCTGGAGAGGTGTATACCCGCCATTGGACTCTGGAGCAGTGGAAGCACGTTCTCTGGAGTGATGAATCACGGTTCACCATTTGGCAGTTTGCGGACGAATCTGGGTTTGGTGAATGCCAGGAGAACTCTGCCTACTGCAATGCATTGTGCCAACTGTAAACATTTACATTTAAGTCATTTAGCAGACGCTCTTATCCAGAGCGAGTTAGGTGGAGGAGGTATAATGGTCTGGGACTGTTTTTCATGGTCCGGACCCTTTAGTTCCAGAGAAGGGAAATCTTAACCTCACAGCATACAATGACATTCTAGACCATTCTGTGCTTCCAACTTTGTGGCAACAGTTTGGGGAAGGACATTCCCTGTTTCAACATGACAATGTCCCTGTGCACAAAGCGAGGTCCATACAGAAGTGGTTTGTCGAGATCAGTGTGGAAGGACTTGACTGGCCTGCACAGAGCCCTGACTTCAACACCATCAAACACCTTTGGGATGAATTGGAATGCTGACTGCGAGCCAGGCCTAATCGCCCAACATCAGTGCCCGACCTCATTCATGTAACGAAGAACTGTCGTTTCTCTTTGCTTATTTTGGGGGTGGCAGGTAGCCTAGTGGTTAGAGAGTTGGGCCAGTATCCGAAAGGTTGATGGATTGAATCCCCGAGTTGACAGGGTAAAAATCTGTCGTTCTGCCCCTGAACAAGGCAGTTAACCCACTGTTCCTAGGCTGTCATTGTAAATAAGAATTTGTTCTTAACTGACTTGCCTAGTGAAATATAGGTAAAATAAAATTTGAGCTATTCTTGCCATAATATGGACTTGGTCTATCACCAAATAGGGCTATATTCTGTATACCGCCCTACCTTGTCACAACACATTGGCTCAAACACATTAAGAAGGAAAGAAATTCCACAAATTAACTTTTAACAAGGCACACCTAATCATTTAAATGCATTCCAGATGACCACCTCATGAAGCTGGTTGAGAGAATGCCAAGTGTGCAAATCTGTCAAAGGCAAAAGGTGTCTACTATAAAGAATCTAAAATAAATATTTTTATTTGTTTAACATTTTTTTGGTTACTACATGATTTCATAAGTGTATTTCATAGTTTTGATGTCTTCACTATTATTCTAGAATGTTGAAAATAGTAAAAAATAAAGAAAAACCTTTGAATGAGTAGGATACATTGGACAGTTTTTAATATTTTTGCTTTGTTATTATGGGGTATTGTGATGTCATTATGGGGTATTGTGAGGTCATTATGGGGTATTGTGTGTCGATTGAGGAAAAAAAACAAGAATCAGTTTTAGAATGCACTGTATGTGATACATATTGTGTATGTTCCTGTGGCAGGCCTTCAGATCATTATGGGGTACTCTGTGCAGGTCATTATGGAAGTATTGTGCTGTCGCATTGAGCTTCTACCAGACAAAAAAACAAGAATCAGTTTTAGAATGCACTGTATGTGATACATATTGTGTATGTTCCTGTGGCAGGCCTTCAGATCCTCTACACTCTACTGCAGAACGTGACTCAGGAAGAGGCTGCAGCACAGAGCTTCTACCAGACATACTTCTGTGACATCCTCCAACACATCTTCTCTGTGGTCACTGACACATCACACACTGCTGGTGAGTACAGTACACACACACACTGCTGGTGAGTACAGTACACACACACACACATCACACACTGCTGGTGAGTACAGTACACACACATCACACACTGCTGGTGAGTACAGTACACACACATCACACACTGCTGGTGAGTACAGTACACACACATCACACACTGCTGGTGAGTACAGTACACACACATCACACACTGCTGGTGAGTACAGATGAGCACACATCACACACTGCTGGTGAGTACAGATGAGCACACATCACACACTGCTGGTGAGTACAGATGAGCACACACACACACTGCTGGTGAGTACAGATGAGCACGCACACATCACACACTGCTGGTGAGTACAGATGAGCACACACACACACACACACACACACACACACACTCTCTCTGCCGGTGAGTACTGAATACAAACACACACCCCAGCGAGCACATTTGGTTCCTTGGAAGTTGTGGGAATTGTGTGTTTTGTTCCCATTGGTTCTGAGAACGAAACCGTACGTTTCCTGACTGGTAAACAAAACGTTTTTTTTTTTTTTTACTTTCTGAGAACGGAAGTGAACATTTTTCCTGTTCTGGTAATGGACATTTTTAGTTTGCTGGGAGGTTCTGAGATCGTTTTACTCTGGTTCCTTGAAAGTTTTCCTAGAAGGTTTTATTAATTCTCTAAGAGGTTATTTTGAGTTAAAAAAAAAAAAAAAAAAATGAGAAAAAAAAACGAGGTTATTTTAGGTTATTTTAAAACTTTCACTGAATGTTTCTTGGGCATTAAATGAGAACACATAGTGATAAAAACACATATTGATATTATCTTTGATGATGTTTTGGTTTATTTTAGGTTATTTTATGTTAAATATGTTTGGAACATCAATTCGCAATAAAATCACAGTATCAAATAGATATAATATCAGCACTTAAGTATTGTGATATCGTATCGTGAGGTCTCTGGCAATTCTCAGCCCTACAAGCACATTTCTGTTTTATTGTGACATGGCATCAGTGGGATTCAAGCCTATAATCTTCTATTCTCTATCCATTGAATTCGTCCACTGCACCACCAGGATGCAGCTAGCATGCCATGTTTTTAACTCATACAAAGCTGTTCCTTTTAGTCTATTCAAACAGACCCCATTTCAAAGGAAATCAAGACTCATTAAGATCAGCTGTGGCCAATCAGTGGGCGTGGCTAACACCTGAACACACTTAACAAGATGGAGGATAGACGGTTTTGTTGATGCTGAGAACAGAATGTATATGTTTTTAAATAACATTCTTAGAACGTTACTAAAGTTTACAGAATGTTTTCTTCACGTTCTGAGAATGTATGTTTTTAAA
This sequence comes from Oncorhynchus keta, assembly GCF_023373465.1. NCBI lineage: Eukaryota > Metazoa > Chordata > Actinopteri > Salmoniformes > Salmonidae > Oncorhynchus > Oncorhynchus keta. Next base: position 131,956 of record NW_026289456.1, read on the forward strand.
TAACATTCTTAGAATGTTACTAAAGTTTACAGAATGTTTTCTTCACATTCTGAGAATGTATGTTTTTTCCAATTACATTCTTAGAACGTTCTCTGAACGTTCTACTAATGTTTTCTTGTGTTTTTTTTTAATGGAAAGTGTCCTTAACGTTCTTGGAACAAATTGAGAACATGATTTTAAATAGAACCACGAGGAAACCTGAAGGAAATGTTATGCTGAATTACTGAAATTCCCACAGAATAACTTTGTTTCTTAATGTTCTCATTCCCAATGTCAAACCAGTTGGAGAACGTTACCGAAATTGTAACCATGTTAATGTAATCATGTTTGAACTTTTAGGAAACGTTTTGTTAAAGTAATGATATACAAAGCAAATAGCGTTTTTTTTTTTGTCAAGTTAAATGTGCTGAGAATGTTCCAAAGCCATGCAACTATCCTGCACCATTCCCAGGAAGTTGTGGGAAGGTTGTATGGTAAATAGCCATAGAACAACCACACCCTCACTAAGCTCTAAGAAACCTATGGTTCTCAGAACGTTATGTGCTTGCTGGGACACACACGCACAAACTGCCGGTAAAAACACCTGTCTCTTGTTCTGTTTTACCATTTGTATAAATCCATATCACCTAACGGTGCATGTCTGGTGTGTGTGTCTCTCTGCCTCTCCCCCAGGCCTGACGATGCATGCCTCCATCCTGACCTACATGTTTAACCTGGTGGAGGAAGGGAATATCAACACCCAGCTCAACCCCTCCAACCCCGGCAACAACCAGGTCTTCATACAGGAGGACGTGGCCAACCTGCTCAAAACTGCTTTCCCACATCTACAGGAGTAAGTACCTTTATGAACTAAATAAAATTCATCATTATTTACATACCCCCAGGAAAATGATGCTACCCTCTGCCATGCTCTGCTTATGTCCTGTCTCAAAATGCCCCCCCCACTTGGCAGAGATGTCTAGAAATGTACATGTTTTGTCCTTTTGAACACATGTTTAACCTATTGGAGGAAGGGAAGATCAACACTGGGCTAATAACTCACTAACAATCACAACAACCAGCTGTCTTCATAATGATCTATAACTGCTCAATAACTCACTAACAATCACATCTCCTATTGCTGACTAATAATGATCTATAACTGAACTAATAACTCAAACAATCATCATTATTTACTAATACCATGATTCTAGAACAGGCTAAAACTGATAACAATCACTCTCCTATTGCTGACTTATGATCTATAACTCCTGTAACTCAAAATACAATCACTCTCCTTTATTGCTGACTAATAAGATCTATAACTGACTAATAACTTAACAGAGATGTCTATTGCTGACTAATGTAATGATTTTGTGCTAATAAGGAAACAATCACCCCCTATTGCTGACTAATAATGATCTATAACTGGGCTAATAACTCACTAACAATCACTCCCCTATTGCTGACTAATAATGATCTATAACTGGGCTAATAACTCACTAACAATCACTCCCCTATTGCTGACTAATAATGATCTATAACTGGGCTAATAACTCACTAACAATCACTCCCCTATTGCTGACTAATAATGATCTATAACTGGGCTAATAACTCACTAACAATCACTCCTATTGCTGACTAATAATGATCTATAACTGGGCTAATAACTCACTAACAATCACTCTCCTATTGCTGACTAATAATGATCTATAACTGGGCTAATAACTCACTAACAATCACTCCCCTATTGCTGACTACTAATGATCTATAACTGGGCTAATAACTCACTAACAATCACTCCCCTATTGCTGACTACTAATGATCTATAACTGGACTAATAACTCACTAACAATCAAAGGATATTGCTGACAAAATATCTATAACTGGGCTAATAACTCACTAACAATCTCTCCTATTGATCTCAAAACTATAAGTGCTAATCTCACTAACAATCACCGCTCCTATTGCTGACTAACACATGATCTATAACTCTAATAACTCACTAACAAATCTCCTATTGTTGACTAATAATGATCTATAACTGGCACATAATAACTTTTAACAGGTGCTCCTATTGTTGACTACTAATGATCTATAACTGGGCTAATAACTCACTAACAATCACTCTCCTATTGCTGACTAATAATGATCTATAACTGGGCTAATAACTCACTAACAATCAGGCTCTCCTAGCTGACTGATTGATCTATAACTGGTCTAATAACTCACTAACAATCACGGGCCTATTGCTGACTAATAATGATCTTAATGCAATAACTCCTAACAATCATCCCCTGCCTTCTGACTAGATAATGATCTATTGCTAATAAATTAGTTTTGTTGACTAATAATGATCTATAACTGGGCTAATAACTCACTAACAATCACTCCCCTATTGCTGACTAATAATGATCTATAACTGGGCTAATAACTCACTAACAATCACTCTCCAATTGTTGACTAATAATGATATGAACAAAATGTGCACAAGTGGCAACATGCTGCTCTCGCTTTGATCTCAAAACAAGTGCATCTACTCATGACCGCTCATGCTGTAAACACAGTCCAGTTCAAAGTGAATGGCACAAATCCATATATGGACAAAAGCTGAAGAACATAGGCACATCCAGGTACTTTCAGCAGGTGCTGGAGTTGTAGATGAAATCATGGAAAACAGAAAGGAAAATGCTGCACAGATCCATATATGAACAATGGTCTTACTGCATATAGCCCATAAAACATGATTGAATAACACCGGTTCACTACATACGGGCCTGAGTCGTGCCTGTTAATGCAGATAGTCCTTACGATGCTATCTGCCTTCAGAAAATATCTTGCATAATAACAGACTAAGTCTTACTGTTAGTTTAGCCCATAAATTGACATTGAATAACAGATGATTTACTGCTATTAGCCCAGTAAAACACATTGAATAACAGATAGGGAAAACTGCTATTAGCCCATAAAATCACATTGAATAACTGCAGGGCTGATATTTCTATTAGCGGCAGTCTCCCACAGCTGCATTGTACACATTGCACCTAGCCTAAACTTATTGAATAACGCATTAATAACAGACAGTCCTTACTGCTATTAGCCCATAAAACACATTGAATAACAGACAGTCCTTACTGCTATTAGCCCATAAAACACATTGAATAACAGACAGTCCTTACTGCTATTAGCCCATAAAACACATTGAATAACAGACAGTCCTTACTGCTATTAGCCCATAAAACACATTGAATAACAGACAGTCCTTACTGCTATTAGCCCATAAAACACATTGAATAACAGATTCCTTACTGCTATTAGCCCATAAAACACATTGAATAACAGACAGTCCTTACTGCTATTAGCCCATAGAAACACATTGAATAACAGATTCACTACATAGAACAACAGACAGTCCTTACTGCTATTAGCCCATAGAAACACATTGAATAACAGATAGTCCTTACTGCTATTAGCCCATAGAAACACATTGAATAACAGATAGTCCTTACTGCTATCAGCCCATAAAACACATAGAATAACAGATAGTCCTTACTGCTATTAGCCCATAGAAACACATTGAATAACAGATTCACTACATAGAACACGTACGACCACAACACCGTTGTCCTGTTTATCTATGTCTTCTACGTTGTCTTGTCCCTCAGTGCCCAGGTCAAGGTGTTCGTAACAGGACTGTTCAGTCTTAACCAGGACATTGCAGCCTTCAAGGAACACCTGAGGGACTTCCTGGTACAGATTAAGGTGAGCCTTTTCCTCCACCTCCAACCGAGGTTCCTCTGTATAAATAACCATGGGGGGGGGGGTCATCTTCATTGCAGTTGCAGTCAGATGATGAGATCTCAGAACACCTTGGAGGTGTTTAACATCTTAGGAACCATGTTAGTATGATGTAAGGATAGGATAGGGTAAGTAATCCTTCTCACCCCCCTAGAAAGATTTAGATGCACTATTGTAAGTGGCTGTTCCACTGGATGTCATAAGGTGAATGCACCAATTTGTAAGTCGCTCTGGATAAGAGCGTCTGCTAAATGACTTAAATGTAAATGTAAATGTAACAATCTTAGAAAAGTCTGTGTGTGTCTATATACAGGGACCCCCTTCTCCCCTCCTGTAGGAGAGGACACCACAGACCTGTCTGTCTGTCTGTCTATGTTTATATACAGGGACCCCCTTCTCTCCTCCTGTAGGAGAGGACACCACAGACCTGTCTGTCTGTCTGTCTGGTAATGTCTCTCTCTCTCCTCCTGTAGGAGTTTGCAGGGGAGGACACCACAGACCTGTTCCTAGAGGAGCGGGAGGCGTCGCTGCGTCAGGCGCAGGAGGAGAAACACAAGCTGCAGATGTCAGTTCCCGGTATCCTCAACCCACACGAAATACCCGAGGAGATGTGTGATTGAGACGTCCAGCCACTGCGCCACATGAACCAAACTGCTGTTACTGTACATACAGGCATACCGACAAACACACAAAACTAAAACTAACCCGAACGAAGATCGGTGGGAGGCCCCGGTCACTTTGCTGAGGTACGGAGAGAGCAGACACGCCCGTCCTCATCCATCAGGTGTTCTGTCCACCAAAAACCATGTCAATATGTAAATGACGACGTACTGCGTCACCCCGTGGCCCGTTACACCTGTTTTATATGGAGACTTCTGTTTCCACTGTTTATTTGGTCAGGGGTCATCACCACCCCCCCCAGCTGCATGACATGAAGCAGACGTATGGTAAGATTTGTGTCATAGGTTTCCACTGTTTATTTGGTCAGGGGTCAGGGGTCATCACCCCCCTAGCTGCATGACATGAAGCAGACGTATGGTAAGATTTCTGAACTTCACTTGTTTCCTCCCCTCCACATGTTATCTCTCTCTCTCACACACACACACACACACACACACACACACACATATATAGTGAGACAGGAGAGTGTTTGTGCAACAAGGCATATGTGTCAAAGTTCTCAGCAAAGAGGCTTCTAGAACTATGATGTGACACTGGAAGGAATGAAGTGGTGTTCTAGAAGTGTGTGTGTGTGTGTGTGTGTGTGTGTGTGTGTGTGTGTGTGTGTGTGTGTGTGTGTGTGTGTGTGTGTGTACCCTGCGTCTGATTCCCAACCCAATGCATTGTGGTTAGAATGTGAAGCTAGCGGACTATGAAGGAAGGAAGTCAGAGATGCTGCTGCTTTGTGTGTCAGGTGGTCAGGCTAGCGGCCGTGCTCATTGGTTAAACCTCCGCCCAACTGAAAGAAACCTACTGCGTTTGGTCACCTGGCTGTGACTGGAGGCGGGAACTAGGAAGACCGGAAGGAGCATCATCGGCGCAAGACAGTCAGATTATGTGCATATCATCCCAATTCTATAGCACATGAATTACCATGGGAACATCATTATTATTTAGTGTATTTTTTGTGGGTGTGATGAGTGCGTGTGCTGTCGCCTAGACGACATGGGCGTTTAGTTTTCCTCTGTGAGGATCGTTGCTCTTCGTTCAAATGGACCTTTAACAGAAAGAAGAAGCGGTTATTGACATTTTATTTATGGGTTCAAAATAACTGCATCTTTATATAACAAACTCCTGTTTAGCTTCTGTCAGTCGGCTTTTGAGATTCTGAATTGGAACTAATTGATATGTTTACCGTGCTGGTAGTGCTTCAACAACACTACCTAGAAGACGAGCTCAAATAAACACAACTCGGTTTACATTTCATTTTGTATTTTTGCATTTGTTTATTTGGATCTTTATAAACATGTCTTCTATCCAAAATAAAACAAAAGGCTTTTTATTCCAGAGTGAAATAATTAGTTGCCAATAGTTTGATTAAGCAACAAATGTATAATTCCTAATCCAAACTAAATCTGTAAATGGCAAATAGTTCCCCTTCTCTACTCGTTACAGTTGTTGTGAAACTCTTTGAACTGATTAAAGTTGAGGATTTTATAACCAATGACTCTGGGCTCAATTTCTCTTTCATACAATCGCTTTTCTTTGTGGTGGCAGTAAGTGTAACTTTTATTTATTTAAATATTCATGTTCTCTGAAGTAGCGGTCACCAACCCTGGTCTGTCTGTAGTAACTTCTTTCTCCTGAGAGAGAACCAAGCACTAAAACATGACCCTGATCAACTAATAATCAATACCTGAATTGTTGAATAAAAAGTGTTTCAGTGCTGGGCTGTAACAAAAACCTAGAAACCCTTTAGCTCCTTCAGAGCAAGAGTTAGAAGTACTAACTGAGGGATGGTGGTAACTGCTCTGATAGAGAACTGAGGGATGGTGGTAACTGCTCTGATAGAGAACTGAGGGATGGTGGTAACTGCTCTGATAGAGAACTGAGGGATGGTGGTAACTGATCTGATAGTGAACTGAGGGATGGTGGTAACTGATCTGATAGAGAACTGAGGGATGGTGGTAACTGATCTGATAGTGAACTGAGGGATGGTGGTAACTGATCTGATAGAGAACTGAGGGATGGTGGTAACTGATCTGATAGAGAACTGAGGGATGGTGGTAACTGCTCTGATAGTGAACTGAGGGATGGTGGTAACTGCTCTGAACTGAGGGAGAACTGATAGAGAACTGAGGGAAGGTGGTAACTGCTCTAATAGAGAACTGAGGGATGGTGGTAACTGATCTGATAGTGAACTGAGGGAAGGTGGTAACTGATCTAATAGAGAACTGAGGGATGGTGGTAACTGATCTGATAGTGAACTGAGGGATGGTGGTAACTGCTCTGATAGTGAACTGAGGGATGATGGTAATTGCTCTAATAGTGAACTGAGGGATGGTGGTAACTGATCTGATAGAGAACTGAGGGAAGGTGGTAACTGCTCTAATAGTGAACTGAGGGATGGTGGTAACTGATCTGATAGAGAACTGAGGGAAGGTGGTAACTGCTCTGATAGTGAACTGAGGGATGGTGGTAACTGATCTGATAGAGAACTGAGGGAAGGTGGTAACTGCTCTAATAGAGAACTGAGGGATGGTGGTAACTGATCTGATAGAGAACTGAGGGATGGTGGTAACTGATCTGATAGAGAACTGAGGGATGGTGGTAACTGCTCTGAGAGAGAACTGAGGGATGGTGGTAACTGCTCTGATAGTGAACTGAGGGATGGTGGTAACTGCTCTGATAGAGAACTGAGGGAAGGTGGTAACTGCTCTAATAGAGAACTGAGGGATGGTGGTAACTGATCTGATAGAGAACTGAGGGAAGGTGGTAACTACTCTAATAGAGAACTGAGGGATGGTGGTAACTGATCTGATAGTGAACTGAGGGATGGTGGTAACTGCTCTGATAGTGAACTGAGGGATGGTGGTAACTGCTCTAATAGAGAACTGAGGGATGGTGGTAACTGATCTGATAGAGAACTGAGGGAAGGTGGTAACTGCTCTAATAGAGAACTGAGGGATGGTGGTAACTGATCTGATAGAGAACTGAGGGAAGGTGGTAACTGCTCTGATAGTGAACTGAGGGATGGTGGTAACTGATCTGATAGAGAACTGAGGGAAGGTGGTAACTGCTCTAATAGAGAACTGAGGGATGGTGGTAACTGATCTGATAGTGAACTAAGGGAAGGTGGTAACTGATCTGATAGTGAACTGAGGGATGGTGGTAACTGCTCTGATAGTGAACTGAGGGATGGTGGTAACTGATCTGATAGAGAACTGAGGGATGGTGGTAACTGATCTGATAGAGAACTGAGGGAAGGTGGTAACTGCTCTGATAGTGAACTGAGGGATGGTGGTAACTGCTCTGATAGAGAACTGAGGGAAGGTGGTAACTGCTCTAATAGAGAACTGAGGGATGGTGGTAACTGATCTGATAGAGAACTGAGGGAAGGTGGTAACTACTCTAATAGAGAACTGAGGGATGGTGGTAACTGATCTGATAGTGAACTGAGGGATGGTGGTAACTGCTCTGATAGTGAACTGAGGGATGGTGGTAATTGCTCTAATAGAGAACTGAGGGATGGTGGTAACTGATCTGATAGAGAGTTTGCAGGGGAGGACTGAGGGAAGGTGGTAACTGCTCTAATAGAGAACTGAGGGATGGTGGTAACTGATCTGATAGAGAACTGAGGAAGGTGGTAACTGCTCTGATAGTGAACTGAGGGATGGTGGTAACTGATCTGATAGAGAACTGAGGGAAGGTGGTAACTGCTCTAATAGAGAACTGAGGGATGGTGGTAACTGATCTGATAGAGAACTGAGGGATGGTGGTAACTGATCTGATAGAGAACTGAGGGATGGTGGTAACTGCTCTAATAGAGAACTGAGGGATGGTGGTAACTGATCTGATAGAGAACTGAGGGATGGTGGTAACTGATCTGATAGAGAACTGAGGGATGGTGGTAACTGCTCTGAGAGAGAACTGAGGGATGGTGGTAACTGCTCTGATAGTGAACTGAGGGATGGTGGTAACTGCTCTGATAGAGAACTGAGGGAAGGTGGTAACTGCTCTAATAGAGAACTGAGGGATGGTGGTAACTGATCTGATAGAGAACTGAGGGAAGGTGGTAACTACTCTAATAGAGAACTGAGGGATGGTGGTAACTGATCTGATAGTGAACTGAGGGATGGTGGTAACTGCTCTGATAGTGAACTGAGGGATGATGGTAATTGCTCTAATAGAGAACTGAGGGATGGTGGTAACTGATCTGATAGAGAACTGAGGAAGGTGGTAACTGCTCTAATAGAGAACTGAGGGATGGTGGTAACTGATCTGATAGAGAACTGAGGGAAGGTGGTAACTGCTCTGATAGTGAACTGAGGGATGGTGGTAACTGATCTGATAGAGAACTGAGGGAAGGTGGTAACTGCTCTAATAGAGAACTGAGGGATGGTGGTAACTGATCTGATAGAGAACTGAGGGATGGTGGTAACTGATCTGATAGAGAACTGAGGGATGGTGGTAACTGCTCTGAGAGAGAACTGAGGGATGGTGGTAACTGCTCTGATAGTGAACTGAGGGATGGTGGTAACTGCTCTGATAGAGAACTGAGGAAGGTGGTAACTGCTCTAATAGAGAACTGAGGGATGGTGGTAACTGATCTGATAGAGAACTGAGGGAAGGTGGTAACTACTCTAATAGAGAACTGAGGGATGGTGGTAACTGATCTGATAGTGAACTGAGGGATGGTGGTAACTGCTCTGATAGTGAACTGAGGGATGGTGGTAACTGCTCTAATAGAGAACTGAGGGATGGTGGTAACTGATCTGATAGAGAACTGAGGGAAGGTGGTAACTGCTCTAATAGAGAACTGAGGGATGGTGGTAACTGATCTGATAGAGAACTGAGGGAAGGTGGTAACTGCTCTGATAGTGAACTGAGGGATGGTGGTAACTGATCTGATAGAGAACTGAGGGAAGGTGGTAACTGCTCTAATAGAGAACTGAGGGATGGTGGTAACTGATCTGATAGTGAACTAAGGGAAGGTGGTAACTGATCTGATAGTGAACTGAGGGATGGTGGTAACTGCTCTGATAGTGAACTGAGGGATGGTGGTAACTGATCTGATAGAGAACTGAGGGATGGTGGTAACTGATCTGATAGAGAACTGAGGGAAGGTGGTAACTGCTCTGATAGTGAACTGAGGGATGGTGGTAACTGCTCTGATAGAGAACTGAGGGAAGGTGGTAACTGCTCTAATAGAGAACTGAGGGATGGTGGTAACTGATCTGATAGAGAACTGAGGAAGGTGGTAACTACTCTAATAGAGAACTGAGGGATGGTGGTAACTGATCTGATAGTGAACTGAGGGATGGTGGTAACTGCTCTGATAGTGAACTGAGGGATGGTGGTAATTGCTCTAATAGAGAACTGAGGGATGGTGGTAACTGATCTGATAGAGAACTGAGGGAAGGTGGTAACTGCTCTAATAGAGAACTGAGGGATGGTGGTAACTGATCTGATAGAGAACTGAGGGAAGGTGGTAACTGCTCTGATAGTGAACTGAGGGATGGTGGTAACTGATCTGATAGAGAACTGAGGGAAGGTGGTAACTGCTCTAATAGAGAACTGAGGGATGGTGGTAACTGATCTGATAGAGAACTGAGGGATGGTGGTAACTGATCTGATAGAGAACTGAGGGATGGTGGTAACTGCTCTAATAGAGAACTGAGGGATGGTGGTAACTGATCTGATAGAGAACTGAGGGATGGTGGTAACTGATCTGATAGAGAACTGAGGGATGGTGGTAACTGCTCTGAGAGAGAACTGAGGGATGGTGGTAACTGCTCTGATAGTGAACTGAGGGATGGTGGTAACTGCTCTGATAGAGAACTGAGGGAAGGTGGTAACTGCTCTAATAGAGAACTGAGGGATGGTGGTAACTGATCTGATAGAGAACTGAGGAAGGTGGTAACTACTCTAATAGAGAACTGAGGGATGGTGGTAACTGATCTGATAGTGAACTGAGGGATGGTGGTAACTGCTCTGATAGTGAACTGAGGGATGGTGGTAACTGCTCTAATAGAGAACTGAGGGATGGTGGTAACTGATCTGATAGAGAACTGAGGGAAGGTGGTAACTGCTCTAATAGAGAACTGAGGGATGGTGGTAACTGATCTGATAGAGAACTGAGGGAAGGTGGTAACTGCTCTGATAGTGAACTGAGGGATGGTGGTAACTGATCTGATAGAGAACTGAGGGAAGGTGGTAACTGCTCTGATAGTGAACTGAGGGATGGTGGTAACTGATCTGATAGAGAACTGAGGGATGGTGGTAACTGATCTGATAGAGAACTGAGGGAAGGTGGTAACTGATCTGATAGAGAACTGAGGGAAGGTGGTAACTGCTCTGATAGTGAACTGAGGGATGGTGGTAACTGCTCTGATAGAGAACTGAGGGAAGGAGGTAACTGCTCTAATAGAGAACTGAGGGATGGTGGTAACTGATCTGATAGAGAACTGAGGGAAGGTGGTAACTACTCTAATAGAGAACTGAGGGATGGTGGTAACTGATCTGATAGTGAACTGAGGGATGGTGGTAACTGCTCTGATAGTGAACTGAGGGATGGTGGTAACTGCTCTGATAGTGAACTGAGGGATGGTGGTAATTGCTCTAATAGAGAACTGAGGGATGGTGGTAACTGATCTGATAGAGAACTGAGGGAAGGTGGTAACTGCTCTAATAGAGAACTGAGGGATGGTGGTAACTGATCTGATAGAGAACTGAGGGAAGGTGGTAACTGCTCTGATAGTGAACTGAGGGATGGTGGTAACTGATCTGATAGAGAACTGAGGGAAGGTGGTAACTGCTCTAATAGAGAACTGAGGGATGGTGGTAACTGATCTGATAGAGAACTGAGGGATGGTGGTAACTGATCTGATAGAGAACTGAGGGATGGTGGTAACTGCTCTAATAGAGAACTGAGGGATGGTGGTAACTGATCTGATAGAGAACTGAGGGATGGTGGTAACTGATCTGATAGAGAACTGAGGGATGGTGGTAACTGCTCTGAGAGAGAACTGAGGGATGGTGGTAACTGCTCTGATAGTGAACTGAGGGATGGTGGTAACTGCTCTGATAGAGAACTGAGGGAAGGTGGTAACTGCTCTAATAGAGAACTGAGGGATGGTGGTAACTGATCTGATAGAGAACTGAGGGAAGGTGGTAACTACTCTAATAGAGAACTGAGGGATGGTGGTAACTGATCTGATAGTGAACTGAGGGATGGTGGTAACTGCTCTGATAGTGAACTGAGGGATGGTGGTAACTGCTCTAATAGAGAACTGAGGGATGGTGGTAACTGATCTGATAGAGAACGGAGGGAAGGTGGTAACTGCTCTAATAGAGAACTGAGGGATGGTGGTAACTGATCTGATAGAGAACTGAGGGAAGGTGGTAACTGCTCTGATAGTGAACTGAGGGATGGTGGTAACTGATCTGATAGAGAACTGAGGGAAGGTGGTAACTGCTCTGATAGTGAACTGAGGGATGGTGGTAACTGATCTGATAGAGAACTGAGGGATGGTGGTAACTGATCTGATAGAGAACTGAGGGAAGGTGGTAACTGCTCTAATAGTGAACTGAGGGATGGTGGTAACTGCTCTAATAGAGAACTGAGGGAAGGTGGTAACTGCTCTAATAGAGAACTGAGGGATGGTGGTAACTGATCTGATAGAGAACTGAGGGATGGTGGTAACTGATCTGATAGAGAACTGAGGGATGGTGGTAACTGATCTGATAGTGAACTGAGGGATGGTGGTAACTGATCTGATAGTGAACTGAGGGATGGTGGTAACTGCTCTAATAGAGAACTGAGGGATGGTGGTAACTGCTCTGATAGTGAACTGAGGGAAGGTGGTAACTGCTCTAATAGAGAACTGAGGGATGGTGGTAACTGCTCTGATAGTGAACTGAGGGAAGGTGGTAACTGCTCTGATAGAGAACTGAGGGATGGTGGTAACTGCTCTGATAGTGAACTGAGGGAAGGTGGTAACTGCTCTGATAGAGAACTGAGGGATTGTGGTAACTGCTCTGATAGAGAACTGAGGGATGGTGGTAACTGCTCTGATAGAGAACTGAGGGATGGTGGTAACTGCTCTGATAGAGAACTGAGGGATGGTGGTAACTGCTCAGAGACGACTGTTCTAGGAACCATCACTGGCTACAGGCCCCGTCTCCTGTTCTCTATACTGACAGGCTGGCAGAATCTTGCCCACTTCCCCCTGTCTCTGGCTGAGGTGAACACACCAACTGATTTCTAGTGAAACATGAGGCTGATGATGTGTCACTGCGTCACTCTGCCCTCTTTATGCCAGTGTCTGAGCTCTCACAACACACACTAGATATTCCTGTGGCGTGTCAATTTCCATTTTAACGTCTTTGGCCAAGGTTGGGCTGCAGTAAAACGACCCCCCCCACTAATCACTGATAACCTAGTGGTATTCCACTAAAGGTTACGCTGACTGTCTCACACTGAAACAAAATACTCTGTTTATGGAGGGAGGTCCAGTCCTCTATATCATGTATGCCCGTGACAAGCACAAGCTCCAGCTAAACAGCAACAGTTTAGATAGAGAATCTCCATTAGAAGTACTACAGCCCCATTCTGCTGACCTCCTCTCCATTAGAAGTACTACAGCCCCATTCTGCTGACCTCCTCTCCATTAGAAGTACTATAGCCCCATTCTGCTGACCTCCTCTCCATTAGAAGTACTATAGCCCCATTCTGCTGACCTCCTCTCCATTAGGACTACAGCCCCATTCTGCTGACCTCCTCTCCATTAGAAGTACTACAGCCCCATTCTTCTGACCTCCTCTCCATTAGAAGTACTACAGCCCCATTCTGCTGACCTCCTCTCCATTAGGACTACAGCCCCATTCTGCTGACCTCCTCTCCATTAGGACTACAGCCCCATTCTGCTGACCTCCTCTCCATTAGAAGGACTACAGCCCCATTCTGCTGACCTCCTCTCCATTAGAAGTACTACAGCCCCATTCTGCTGACCTCATCTCCATTAGAAGTACTACAGCCCCATTCTGCTGACCTCCTCTCCATTAGGACTACAGCCCCATTCTGCTGACCTCCTCTCCATTAGAAGGACTACAGCCCCATTCTGCTGACCTCCTCTCCATTAGGACTACAGCCCCATTCTGCTGACCTCATCTCCATTAGAAGTACTACAGCCCCATTCTGCTGACCTCCTCTCCATTAGAAGGACTACAGCCCCATTCCGCTGACCTCATCTCCATTAGAAGTACTACAGCCCCATTCTGCTGACCTCATCTCCATTAGAAGTACTACTGCCCCATTCTGCTGACCTCATCTCCATTAAAGTACTACAGCCCCATTCTGCTGACCTCATCTCCATTAGAAGTACTACAGCCCCATTCTGCTGACCTCCTCTCCATTAGAAGGACTACAGCCCCATTCTGCTGACCTCCTCTCCATTAGAAGTACTACAGCCCCCTTCTGCTGACAGGGTTCAGCCATGTTTCGTTTAGTGATGAAGTCAGCCATGCAACTTTTTTGGTAATAATTCATGAACGCAGAGCTTGTGCTGAAATGATCACTAAACCCATCTCACACAGGGGGCAGTTCTCTGGGGGTAACCAGAGACCCTCTCCCCTATGACCCACTTCCAGGGAACAAACCTGGGTTTAAATACTAATCAAAATCAGTTGAAATACTGTATAGGTGCTTGATTGAGCTTGCCTGGCTTAATGGAACAAATTAATTCGTTTTAAAAGTGCAAACCCTTCCCACCTGGCACTCCAGGAAGACGAGAGCAAGCTCTTCACGTTTGAAAGATGTTGAGTAGTGTTTGAACCCAGGTCTGCTTCCAGTGAGCCATAGCCCTGGTATGGCATCCCTTTTGAAGAGCTCACAGCACCGCTGGGAAGGTGCCCAGATACACTCCAAATGGCATCCTAATCCCTATATAGTGCACTATCACTATATAGGGAATAGGGCGCCATTTGGTACAAAATCCTAGCCCCCCCTTGCTGAGGTTATAAATATAGACTTCTCAGAGTTGTGGAGGAAGCCTGTTACCTACGTAAATCACCCAGCTGGCCAGCCACATGGCGAGAATGAGCGTAAGAGAGACCCCAGTGCCCATACTGTATGGGAAGGAGAGAATGAACCCCCCTACACAAACTCATGCCCCAGTGGTCCTATTTTTACTCACCCTGCCTCGTCTTTCCAAGAACAACTTTTGTGTTGAAACTAGACTTGCCGTTTCTTGTAGTGGCTGCAACTCAAATCCCCTCTTTCGTCCGATATAAAGTTTGCGCCTATTCCATAACACGGGGCTTTGAGAGAGCAGTCTTTTTCTACACGAGAGGATCCGGAAAAGAAAATCTTCACGAAATGATCTATAAAACCCCAACCGTCTTCACGAAATGATCTATAAAACCCCAACCGTTTGCGTAACAAACTAATATGAACAACGTGACCAAACATGGTTCTACTGGTTTTATTTCCCAGAGTTTTCTTCTCTCTCAGAGATATAGGACAGACACTTCAACCTGATTATACATTTTATGACTTGTCTGTTTTGCCATGTACACATGTGTTATTCATTGCGTTCCTATTGGTTATAGCAGTAAAGGCTAAATTCAATGTTTCATAAAATTATTTAAAAAAATATATTCATCCTAAAATTCCAAATCAAATGGCTAAATGATCCACCTGAAAAACAATTCCATATGTTCGCTTAGCAGATATTGAGATTTAAGGGCTTAGACCTTGACTAGACTTGCCCAGTTCAATAAAATACCTAGAGATTTTCATAATATGCGTTAACCTTCTTATCAACAGCCCATATTCTCCCTTTTTGTCTTTAATTTTCCATCTCTGAGGGCAAGACAGACAGTATGAACAGCACAAACAAATGTCATGCAATCTAGGTGAGGTAGGTGTCCTTGGTGGGGTCAGTGGGGTAAAGTGGATTTGACCGGCAGAAACTGTTCTGTTGTCAATGTGAAAGACAAGGCTGCCATCTAATGGACAATAATGGCATTTTAAAAATAACCAGTGCACAGAACTTACCACGAACAATTAACTGACGGTCAAACCCAGACGACGCTGGGTCTATTGTGCGCTGCCCTATGGGACTCCCAAATCACGGTCGGGGAAATGAACCAGGGTCTGTAGTGACGCCTCTAGCACTAAGATGCAGTTCCTCAGACAGCTGCATCACCCAATATAATGAATGACCTGTGTACAGAACTTACCACGAACAAAGAATAACTGATTGATTCTCTTCTGTGATATAATGACATCTAATGGAGAGTAGTTGAACTGAACGAAATGCCCCACATGAACCTGCACCCTCATGCAAGACACAGAAAAGTTGCTCGGGTACAGATAAATGGTGGGGATGTAACTTTTATTTCTGACTGCCTCCGTCCACCCATGTCCTCTTAGTCCCAGTAGTGTGCGATACGGCCAACACAGACAGATATAGAAACAACGGGCATTTCATTCACCATCATCTACCTACTGCTCACCACTCCTATTACTCACCACAAGGTAGCTTCTATGTTAAAGTCTATTATATTCTATGGCGTACAGGTTTAGAGCTAGGTGACCTATTGCATTGTAATATAGAGTTAATGGGAGGTAGGAGGAGATGTGATTGATACAAAGTCACCTGAGTCAGGCTGACGGGCTGGACTGGGTTCTAGACTGGGTTCTAAGTGGGCTAGAAAGGCCTACGGCAAAACCAGGCCTCCTGAACTAAAGACGACCAATGCAGGACCAGGGCCTGTATTTATCAAGTGTCTCAGAGGAGGAGGGCTGATCTAGGATCAGGTCTCCCCTGTCCATTCAGTATATTCTAAGAGAAACTGATCCTAGATCAGCACTCCTACTTTTAGACTCTTTATGAATACAGGCACACATTTTTAACAGGGGCACATTGGAGCAAGATGGGGTTGAGAGGGTTAGCTGCTGCCAGGTTGCCAGTACCCATTTGGGTCAGTTTGCTCCACTGATTTCCTCCCTCTTCCTCCTCTCCTCCCTCTTGTCTTCCTCCTCCCCTCCTCCTCTTCTTCTTGTCTTCCTCCTTCTCTTCTTCCTCCTTCCCTCCTCTTGCCCTCCTCCTTCTTCCTCTCGTCTTCCTCCTTCCCTCCTCTTCCTCTTGTCTTCCTCCTTCCCTCCTCCTTCTTCTTCCTCTCGTCTTCCTCCTTCCCTCCTCTTCCTCCTCTTGTCTTCCTCCTTCCCTCCTCCTCTTCTTCCTCTTGTCTTCCTCCTTCCCTCCTCCTCTTCTTCCTCTCGTCTTCCTCCTTCCCTCCTTCTTCCTCTTGTCTTCCTCCTTCCCTCCTCTTCTTCCTCTTGTCTTCCTCCTCTTGTCTTCCTCCTTCCCTCCTCCTCTTCTTCCTCTTGTCTTCCTCCTTCCCTCCTCCTCTTCCTCTTGTCTTCCTCCTTCCCTCCTCCTCTTCTTCCTCTTGTCTTCCTCCTTCCCTCCTCTTCTTCCTCTTGTCTTTCTCCTTCCCTCCTCTTCTTCCTCTCGTCTTCCTCCTCTTGTCTTCCTCCTTCCCTCCTCTTCCTCCTCTTGTCTTCCTCCTTCCCTCCTCCTCTTCTCCCTCTTGTCTTCCTCCTTCCCTCCTCCTCTTGTCTTCCTCCTTCCCTCCTCTTCCTCTTGTCTTCCTCCTTCCTCCTCCTCCTCCCTCTTGTCTTCCTCCTTCCCTCCTCCTCTTCTCCCTCTTGTCTTACTCCTTCCCCTCCTCCTCTTGTCTTCCTCCTTCCCTCCTCCTCTTCTCCCTCTTGTCTTCCTCCTTCCCTCCTCCTCTTTCCAACATCTATGTGGTTCGAGCTTGACTGACGCGTGGCTTCATTCTAAAAGAAGACAAGAAAGGGGGGACAACTAATTCAGAAAAGGGGGAGACTGAGGAGGGTAGGGGGAGAGAGAGGAGGGTAGGGGGAGACTGAGGAGGGTAGGGGGAGACTGAGGAGGGTAGGGGGAGACTGAGGAGGGTAGGGGAGACTGAGGAGGGTAGGGGGAGACAGGAGGGTAGGGGGAGACTGAGGAGGGTAGGGGGAGACTGAGGAGGGTAGGGGAGACTGAGGAGGGTAGGGGGAGACTGAGGAGGGTAGGGGAGACTGAGGAGGGTAGGGGAGACTGAGGAGGTAGGGGGAGACAGGAGGGTAGGGGGAGACTGAGGAGGGTAGGGGGAGACTGAGGAGGGTAGGGGGAGACTGAGGAGGGTAGGGGAGACTGAGGAGGGTAGGGGGAGACTGAGGAGGGTAGGGGGAGACTGAGGAGGGTAGGGGAGACTGAGGAGGGTAGGGGGAGACTGAGGAGGGTAGGGGAGACTGAGGAGGGGGGGGAGACAGGAGGGTAGGGGAGACTGAGGGGAGGGTAGGGGGAGACTGAAGGTGGGGGAGACTTGAAGAGGGTAGGGGAGTCTGAGGAGGGTAGGGAGACTGCTGCACGCTGGAACAGGGTAGGGGAGACACAGGGGAGACAACCACACATTAGACAACCACAACCACACATTATACAGACACATTATACAAGGGGGAGACACATTATACAACCACAAATTATACAACCACAACCACACATTATACAACCACACTCACATTATACAACCCCATTATGGCCCAGGACTTATACAACCACACATTATACAAGTACAACCCAAATGATACAACCACACATTATGGAACACATTATACAACCAAATTATACAAACACAACCACACATTATACAACCACAACCACACATTATACAACCACAACCACAAATATACAACCACACATTATACAACCACACATTATACAACCACACATTATACAACATTATACAACCACAACCACAAATTATACAACCACACATTATACAACCACAAATTATACAACCACACATTATACAACCACAACCACACATTATACAACCACACATTATACAACCACACATTATACAACCACAAATTATACAACCACACATTATACAAACCACAAATTATACAACCACACATTATACAACCACAAATTATACAACCACAAATTATACAACCACAAATTATACAACCACACATTATACAACACAACCACAAATTATACAACCACAACTACATATTATACAACCACACATTATACAACCACAACCACAAATGATACAACCACAAATTATACAACCACAAATTATACAACCACACATTATACAACCACACATTATACAACCACACATTATACAACCACAACAGGGGGGTGGTACACCAGTGACAACCACACTATACACAAACACAATGTAAATGAAGTCGACTGTAATCGACTCAGTAAAACACACGTCTTTAGTGTCCTTGGACTTCCTCTGTTCCTGATCTCCGAACCTAATCTTAGTCAGATGACCAATGATCTCCACCATACGCCGCTGGTCTGAGAGAGAGAGAGAGCGAGAGAGAGCGAGAGAGAGAGAGAGAGAGAGAGCGAGCGAGAGAGAGAGAGAGAGAGAGAGAGAGAGAGAGAGAGAGAGCGCGAGAACAATTAGAATGCACACAACTATCGGAACACACACAAAGTTAACTGAGGCCTGTGTTACCTTCCTCTCTTTGGGCGTCTTGGTTGTAGCGAATGGAGCGAGAGCTGTCCCATTTACTCTTCTGGGCACTCACTCTAGAAACACAAACCATTTCAGAGATACAGTGGTGAAATGGATGAAGAGGCACGTAGTTGATGAAGTTGAGCTCACCTGAATGGAGTGTTGTCCCTCGAAGGGGTCTGTAAACAACCAACAGATTTTTGGAAAAGTAAGAAAATTGCAATTATTTAAGTCTCAGGTAAACGAGTGAAGTACACTCACTTTCTCCACTGCTTTCTCTTTGCGATGGAAATTGGGTGAGGACATCTGCCTCTTCAAAGGTTTGCTCAACTTCTTGGCCTTCTTAGCAGCTAACATTGAACACATACAAAACCCATATGTGGTTACAACCACAAGCAGTGTACACATACATTCATGATTCACTTACAACTGATAGTTCATAGCTGTAGACAGATGTCCACAAACCCAATGCAGTTTCACAATGAGCAGCCCATGTACCAATACGACACTGCCACCTGCTGGCTATAGTGGGCTACTACCACCTTCATTTAGATGTATTTATTTTATTTCAATAAACACAGTGGGGATTCATCATGACATACAGTGTGGTCTTATGACATCGGGAGAATCTCGATGTGAGTCCTTGCATCCTTGCCTCCTTCTCAAAACCCATTAGATGAGGTCAGAGGTCCCTCCCCTCTGACCTTCTCATCCAATTGGATTTCAGAAGGTGAGGAGAGAGGACACAAGGTAGCCTCTTTGCTAATTGGCATTTAATAGGATCCCCATTAGGCGCTGCCACAGTGTCAGCTCCTCTTCCTGGGGTCCACGAGACATGACATAATACATAGAACAGAACGTTATTAAAGGACTGAACTACATTTAAAACATCACACATAGTCTACATATCAATAGATACACACAATATCTAGGTCTAATACATAGTACTGTGCAATTACAATACAAGATATATGAAATGGCTGTCTCTTCACAGGCCCCTTTGTGATGTAAGGTGTTCTTTATCTGGTTTTATTGCTAGCTAGAGTTACCTGGGTTACCAGAGAGTTCATTGTAGTCATGACTCTATTTAATACTGTGTGTTTCCCAGCTTCTGTTCTGGACCTGGGGACTGTTGAAGAGATCTCTGGCTGCATGTCTTGTGTTGTACCGATGAGTGTCTGAACTATGTGCCAACTACTTGAACAGACAGTTCTGTACCTTCAACACCTCGCACAAAGACCAATAGTGATGCAGTCAATCTCTCCTCTACTTTGAGCCAGGAGAGATTGTCAGTAACATGCATGCCAATTGCCCTCCGTGACCATCGATGTGCTATACTTGCTGTTTTGTTCTGGAACAACTGTAATTGACCTATGTCCTTCTTCACCGCACATGACCCCACAGCTGGGCAGTAGTCCAGATTAAACTACACATGACCCCACAGCTGGGCAGTAGTCCAGATGAAACTACACATGACCCCACAGCTGGGCAGTAGTCCAGATTAAACTACACATGACCCCACAGCTGGGCAGTAGTCCAGGTGAAACTACACATGACCCCACAGCTGGGCAGTAGTCCAGGTGAAACTACACATGACCACACAGCTGGGCAGTAGTCCAGGTGAAACTACACATGACCACACAGCTGGGCAGTAGTCCAGGTGAAACTACACATGACCACACAGCTGGGCAGTAGTCCAGGTGCCACAAAATTGGGGACTGTAGGACCTGTCTGGTCGACTGAGATGTCAAGAAGGCAGAGCAACACCGATCACGGACAAACCTCTTCCCATTTTAGCAACCAGTGAGTCTATATGTTTTGACGACAGCTTGCTATCTAGAGTGGCACCCAGCAGTTTAGTCTCCTTAACTTGCTAAATTGACACATTAATTCAATAATAAATCTAAATGAGGTTTAGCGTTGAGAGAGTGATTTGTCCCAAAAACACTGCTTTACATATGTGTTAATTTTTTAGCACCAGCCTATTGCTAGTTACCTGTTCTAAAACTAACTGGAGCTCTATGTTAAAGGTGTCATTTATTTTACCGTTGCAGCCGACGTGTATATATGGTTGAGTGGTCAGCGTACATAGACAAACAGGCTTTATTCAAAATCAGTGGAAGGTCATTAGTAAAAATGGAAAACAATAATGTCCCTAGTCGGCTGCCCTGCGGAACACCACAGTCAACTGAATTTGCAGGCTTCCATTAATGAAAACTGTTCTATTCGATAGGTAACTCTCAATCCATAATAAGGCAGAGGATGCAAATCCATTACACCTACGTTTTTTTTCAGCAATAGGTTACGATCAAATGATATCAAAGGCTGCACTTGAAGTCGAACAGAGCAGCTCCCACAATCTTCTTACTATC
>NW_026289457.1:0-15227 GCF_023373465.1 Oncorhynchus keta
GGCCTGACAGACGTGTAGGCCTGACAGACGTGTAGGCCATGACAGATGTGTCCTGATAGACGTGTAGGCCTGACAGACGTGTAGGCCTTGACGTGGAGGCCTGACAGACGTGTAGGCCTGACAGACGTGCAGGCCTGACAGACGTGTAGGCCTGATAGACGTGTAGGCCTGACAGACGTGTAGGCCTGACAGACGTGTAGGCCTGACAGACGTGTAGGCCTGACAGACGTGTAGGCCTGACAGACGTGCAGGCCTGACAGACGTGTAGGCCTGACAGACGTGCAGGCCTGACAGACGTGTAGGCCTGACAGACGTGTAGGCCTGACAGACGTGTAGGCCTGACAGACGTGTAGGCCTGACAGACGTGCAGGCCTGACAGACGTGTAGGCCTGACAGACGTGTAGGCCTGACAGATAGTTTGACACCCTCTCTCCGTCTCCAGGTGACCTCAGTGTGTGGGCTATCTCTCCAGAAGAGAGGAAGAAACATGATAAACAGTTTGACACCCTCTCTCCGTCTCCAGGTGACCTCAGTGGTGGGCTATCTCTCCAGAAGAGAGGAACAAACATGATAAACAGTTTGACACCCTCTCTCCGTCTCCAGGTGACCTCAGTGTGTGGGCTATCTCTCCAGAAGAGAGGAACAAACATGATAAACAGTTTGACACCCTCTCTCCGTCTCCAGGTGACCTCAGTGTGTGGGCTATCTCTCCAGAAGAGAGGAACAAACATGATAAACAGTTTGACACCCTCTCTCCGTCTCCAGGTGACCTCAGTGTGTGGGCTATCTCTCCAGAAGAGAGGAACAAACATGATAAACAGTTTGACACCCTCTCTCCGTCTCCAGGTGACCTCAGTGTGTGGGCTATCTCTCCAGAAGAGAGGAACAAACATGATAAACAGTTTGACACCCTCTCTCCGTCTCCAGGTGACCTCAGTGTGTGGGCTATCTCTCCAGAAGAGAGGAAGAAACATGATAAACAGTTTGACACCCTCTCTCCGTCTCCAGGTGACCTCAGTGTGTGGGCTATCTCTCCAGAAGAGAGGAAGAAACATGATAAACAGTTTGACACCCTCTCTCCGTCTCCAGGTGACCTCAGTGTGTGGGCTATCTCTCCAGAAGAGAGGAACAAACATGATAAACAGTTTGACACCCTCTCTCCGTCTCCAGGTGACCTCAGTGTGTGGGCTATCTCTCCAGAAGAGAGGAAGAAACATGATAAACAGTTTGACACCCTCTCTCCGTCTCCAGGTGACCTCAGTGTGTGGGCTATCTCTCCAGAAGAGAGGAACAAACATGATAAACAGTTTGACACCCTCTCTCCGTCTCCAGGTGACCTCAGTGTGTGGGCTATCTCTCCAGAAGAGAGGAAGAAACATGATAAACAGTTTGACACCCTCTCTCCGTCTCCAGGTGACCTCAGTGTGTGGGCTATCTCTCCAGAAGAGAGGAACAAACATGATAAACAGTTTGACACCCTCTCTCCGTCTCCAGGTGACCTCAGTGTGTGGGCTATCTCTCCAGAAGAGAGGAAGAAACATGATAAACAGTTTGACACCCTCTCTCCGTCTCCAGGTGACCTCAGTGTGTGGGCTATCTCTCCAGAAGAGAGGAAGAAACATGATAAACAGTTTGACACCCTCTCTCCGTCTCCAGGTGACCTCAGTGTGTGGGCTATCTCTCCAGAAGAGAGGAACAAACATGATAAACAGTTTGACACCCTCTCTCCGTCTCCAGGTGACCTCAGTGTGTGGGCTATCTCTCCAGAAGAGAGGAAGAAACATGATAAACAGTTTGACACCCTCTCTCCGTCTCCAGGTGACCTCAGTGTGTGGGCTATCTCTCCAGAAGAGAGGAACAAACATGATAAACAGTTTGACACCCTCTCTCCGTCTCCAGGTGACCTCAGTGTGTGGGCTATCTCTCCAGAAGAGAGGAAGAAACATGATAAACAGTTTGACACCCTCTCTCCGTCTCCAGGTGACCTCAGTGTGTGGGCTATCTCTCCAGAAGAGAGGAACAAACATGATAAACAGTTTGACACCCTCTCTCCGTCTCCAGGTGACCTCAGTGTGTGGGCTATCTCTCCAGAAGAGAGGAACAAACATGATAAACAGTTTGACACCCTCTCTCCGTCTCCAGGTGACCTCAGTGTGTGGGCTATCTCTCCAGAAGAGAGGAAGAAACATGATAAACAGTTTGACACCCTCTCTCCCACCATGGGCTACATCTCAGGTACCAAGACACCGCATGCGTCCACACCAACATTTTACTACGTTTTCTCCCCCATCTCTCCATACTGTGATGTCTTTTCTGTTGTCTCTCTCTCGTTCTCTCTTTCTCGTTCTCTCTCTCTCTCGGTCTCTCTCTCTTTCTCTCTCTTGTTCTCGCTCTTTCTCTTTCTCTCTTGTTCTCGCTCTCTCTCTTTCTCTCTCTTGCTCTCTCTCTCTCTCGCTCTCTCTCTTTCTCTCTTGCTCTCTCTCTCTCTCTCTCTCTCTCTCTCTCTCTCTCTCTCTCTCTCTCTCTCTCTCTCTCTCTCTCTCTCTCCCTCTCTCTTGTTCTCTCTCTCCAGGGGAGCGGGCCAGGAAGTTCTTCTTGCAGTCGGGTCTTCCCTCCTCGGTTCTTGCAGAGATATGGTACAGACAGACACACACATAGACAGACAGACAGACAGACAGACAGACAGACAGACAGACAGACAGACAGACAGACAGAGGAATTTCCAGGTGACTAAAGGAGAGCAGTCGTTGATAAGGTCATTTTAAAAGATTTTACAAGTTGCTCAACAGAGAATTATAATATTATTAACCTTAATCCTTAACAGTCTAAGCTGGATGGAGGGGGGTTATTTAGCTATTTGATTTTGATGAAACATTTGATTTGATTTATTAGGATCTCCATTAGCCAATGGCGACAGCTAGTCTTACTGTGGTCCGACATTACAGACAAAACCATTGAATTTGGCCTTACTGCTATTAGCACATAGAAATGCATTGGATACCAGATTCATACATGGAAAAACAGATGGTCAAAAATATATCAGAGAATAAAGTTTCATTTAAAGTTCCTGTCCTGTATCTGAGAGATATAAGAAAGACCAGGGTTGTTATTATTATTATTATCATTTGTTTATTTAATTTATTTTGGCGATAAACTACTTCCATATCCAGTCTCTTCAGAAAGTATTCACACCCCTGGACTTTACATTTAGTTACTTCCTGAATATAGAATGGATTACATTGTCACTGGCCAGTAATAGATTACATTGTCATCGGACAGTAATAGATTACATTGTCACCGACCAGTAATAGATTACATTGTCACCGGCCAGTAATAGATTACATTGTCACCGGCCAGTAATAGATTACATTGTCACCGGCCAGTAATAGATTACATTGTCACTGGCCAGTAATAGATTACATTGTCACACACAATACCCAATACTGTCAAAGTGGAATTATGTTTTTCAACACTTTTACAAATTAATACAAAATGAAAAGCTAAAATGTCTTGAGTCAACAGTTATTCAATCCCTTTGTTATTGCCTAAATAAGTGAATGGGTAAAATGTGCTTAACAAGTCACTGTGTGTGCAGTAATAGTGTTTAGCATGATTTTTGAATGACTACCTCATCTCGGTACTCCACACATCTGTAGGGTCCCTCAGTCGAGCAGTGAATTTCAAACACAGATTCAACTACAAAGACCAGGGAGGTTTTCCATTGCCTCACAAAGAAGGGCACCTATTGGTAGATACAGATATTTTTAAAGCAGACATTGAATATCCCTTTGAGCATAGTGACATTATTAATTACACTTTGGATGATGTATCAATACACCCAGTCACTACAAAGATACAGGCGTCCTTCCTAACTTAGTTTCCGGAGAGGAAGGAAACCGCTCAGGGATTTCACCATGAGGCCAATGGTGACTTTAAAACAGTTAGAGTTTAATGGCTGTGATAGGAGAAAACTGAGGATGGATCAACAACATTGTAGTCACTCCACAATACTAACCTAAATGACAGTGAAAAGAATGGAAACCTGTACACAATAAAAATATTCAAAAACATACATCCTGTTTGCAACAATGCACTAAAGTAATACTGCAAAAAATGTGGCAAAGAAACTACCTTTTTATCCTGAATACAAAGTGTTAGGTTTGGGGAAAATCCAATACAACAACACATTACTGAGTACAACTCTCCATATTTTCAAGCATAGACATGGCTGCATCATGTTATGGGTATGCTTGTCATTATTAAGGACGGGAGTTTTTCAGGATAAAAAGAAACAGAATGGAGCTAAGCACTGGCAAAATCAGTCGGCTTTCCACCAGACACTGGGAGAAGAATTCACCTTTCAGCAGGATAATAACCTAAAACACAAGGCCAAATATACACTGGATTTTCTTACCAAGATGACAGTGAAGAAGAGTCCTGTAAACGCCAGCTGAGAGGCACTTAGGAAGTCCGCTACTGAATCACACACCGTCACAGAATACAGTAATAGTCCTCAGCCCTTGCGCCTCCAGTCAAACACTATAAACATTTATGAGAACAATCCATAACATTCTACCCGCACCTTGCGTGTGACTGGAACGAATTGCAAAAATCGCTGAAGTTGGAGACTTTTATCTCCCTCACCAACTTCAAACATCAGCTATCTGAGCAGCTAACCGATCGATGCAGCTGTCCATAGTCTATTGGTAAATAGCCCACCCATTTTCACCTACCTCATCCCCATACTGTTTTTATTCATTTACTTTTCTGCTCTTTTGCACACCAATATCTCTACCTGTACATGACCATCTGATCATTTATCACTCCAGTGTTAATCTGCAAAATTGTAATTATTCGCCTACCTCCTCATGCCTTTTGCACACAATGTATATAGACTCCCTTTTTTTCTACTGTGTTTTTGACTTGTTAATTGTTTACTCCATGTGTAACTCTGTGTTGTCTGTTCAGACTGCTATGCTTTATCTTGACCAGGTCTCAGTTGCAAAAGATAACTTGTTCTCAACTAGCCTACCTGGTTAAATAAAGGTGTTCTCAACTAGCCTACCAGGTTAAATAAAGGTGTTCTCAACTAGCCTACCTGGTTAAATAAAGGTGTTCTCAACTAGCCTACCTGGTTAAATAAAGGTGTTCTCAACTAGCCTACCAGGTTAAATAAAGGTGTTCTCAACTAGCCTACCTGGTTAAATAAATGTGTTCTCAACTAGCCTACCTGGTTAAATAAAGGTGTTCTCAACTAGCCTACCAGGTTAAATAAAGGTGTTCTCAACTAGCCTACCTGGTTAAATAAAGGTGTTCTCAACTAGCCTACCAGGTTAAATAAAGGTGTTCTCAACTAGCCTACCTGGTTAAATAAAGGTGTTCTCAACTAGCCTACCAGGTTAAATAAAGGTGTTCTCAACTAGCCTACCTGGTTAAATAAAGGTGTTCTCAACTAGCCTACCAGGTTAAATAAAGGTGTTCTCAACTAGCCTACCTGGTTAAATAAAGGTGTTCTCAACTAGCCTACCTGGTTAAATAAAGGTGTTCCCAACTAGCCTACCAGGTTAAATAAAGGTGTTCTCAACTAGCCTACCAGGTCAAATAAAGGTGTTCTCAACTAGCCTACCAGGTTAAATAAAGGTGTTCTCAACTAGCCTACCAGGTTAAATAAAGGTGTTCTCAACTAGCCTACCTGGTTAAATAAAGGTGTTCCCAACTAGCCTACCAGGTTAAATAAAGGTGTTCTCAACTAGCCTACCAGGTCAAATAAAGGTGTTCTCAACTAGCCTACCAGGTTAAATAAAGGTGTTCTCAACTAGCCTACCTGGTTAAATAAAGGTGTTCTCAACTAGCCTACCTGGTTAAATAAAGGTGTTCTCAACTAGCCTATCTGGTTAAATAAAGGTGTTCTCAACTAGCCTACCAGGTTAAATAAAGGTGTTCTCAACTAGCCTACCAGGTTAAATAAAGGTGTTCTCAACTAGCCTACCAGGTTAAATAAAGGTGTTCTCAACTAGCCTACCAGGTTAAATAAAGGTGAAATCAATAAAATAAACTAACACTGGCAGATTGTGTATTACAGAAAGGGAAAATATAACAAATGCTAAACATTAACTTTATTCACAGTACACACACACACACACACACACACACACACACACACACACACACACACACACACACACACACACACACACACACACACACACACACACACACACACACAGACGTGTGCTGGCATTCGATCTTGTGACCAGCTGCTCTCCAGCAACACACAGAGTAAGGAAGTAACACGTAATCAATATGTCTAGATGTTTGGATGGATATATGGATATTCCATAGTAATGACCCTCTCTGACCCCCAGGGCGCTGGCTGACATGGGTAAGGATGGGAAGATGGACAGGTTGGAGTTCTCCATCTCCATGAAGCTCATTAAGCTCAAACTGCAGGGCACGCCCCTTCTCCCAACTTTGCAATCATCATGAAGCAACCGCCAGTGCCGCCCTTAACCCCTCCTCTCTGAGACGCCATGTCGCCTGTATCTGTTACTTTAAAACAGACAGCGGACACACATGCGTAGACTTCTCTTCTGTTCTCAGTATGTCTGTAGATGCTTCATCTTAATATTTATTTTGTCTCTTTAATGTTGTGTGTCTCCAGGAATCAGTTCCGTGCCAAACCTTTCTATGATGCCTGGAGGCATCGCCATGCTCACCCTAACCTCTCATCCATGACACCTATGGCGGCCTCACCCCCCATGATCCCAACAGCTACAGGCATGGCCCCCTGGTTTCCGTCCAACGTGCCCATTCCCTTGCTGCCGTCCATTGGCAGCCCCCGCTTGCCAACGGCACTATGGGTATTCTACAGCAATTCCCACCAGGGTACATGGGGACAGGTAAGTCTCTGTCTCTGTATGTCTCTCTGTGTCTCTGTATGTCTCGCTCTGTCTCTGTATGTCTCTCTCTGTCTGTCTCTGTATGTCTCTCTCTCTGTCTCTGTATGTCTCTCTCTCTGTCTATGTCTCTCTCTCTCTCTCTGTCTCTCTATGTCTCTCTCTCTCTGTCTCTGTATGTCTCTCTCTCTCTCTGTATGTCTCTCTCTCTCTGTCTCTCTATGTCTCTCTCTCTGTCTCTGTATGTCTCTCTCTCTCTCTCTGTCTCTGTATGTCTCTCTCTGTCTCTGTATGTCTCTCTCTGTGTCTCTCTCTGGGTCTCTGTATGTGTCTCTCTGTGTCTCTCTCATCAGTGGTTTCAGCAGGTGTGCTGCAAAACGTTCCCCTCATCTTATACACCCGGTTGATTAGATTTGGGAGTACCAGTGTCTCCTAAAGACAGCATCATACATTGAACTCATCTTTTATCCATGTTTCAGGCAGTTGTTACAGTTGTATAATTTATTTTTTAAAGTCATTTTTGATCATTTATTTCACCTGTGAGAATCGTTAGCACTGATCAGGCTGAGCTGTACCACGGCCTCTGTCACAGAGACAAACGGACATGGCTTTAAAACGTAGAAACTCGCTTGTCTCAAACTGTTGAAAAGTAATATAATATTAATATTATAATATTAACAGGGCTGCATTTCTATCTATCTCGTATTCACAGGACGCTCTTAAAGGGATACACACATTCATCATGATGAGTAAAGGAACTTATTCACAGGACACTCTTAAAGGGATACACATTCATCATGATGAGTAAGGAACTTATTCACAGGACGCTCTTAAAGGGATACACACATTCATCATGATGAATAAGGAACTTATTCACAGGGCGCTCTTAAAGGGATACACACATTCATCATGATGAGTAAGGAACTTATTCACAGGGGCGCTCTTAAAGGGATACACACATTCATCATGATGAGTTAGGAACTTATTCACAGGACGCTCTTAAAGGGGTACACACATTCATCATGATGAGTAAGGAACTTATTCACAGGGCGCTCTTAAAGGGATACACACATTCATCATGATGAGTTAGGAACTTATTCACAGGACGCTCTTAAAGGGGTACACACATTCATCATGATGAGTAAGGAACTTATTCACAGGGCGCTCTTAAAGGGATACACACATTCATCATGATGAGTAAGGAACTTATTCACAGGGCTCTCTTAAAGGGATACACACATTCATCATGATGAGTAAGGAACGTATTCACAGGGCTCTCTTAAAGGGATACACACATTCATCATGATGAGTAAGGAACTTATTCACAGGACGTTCTTAAAGGGGTACACACATTCATCATGATGAGTAAGGAACTTATTCACAGGACGTTCTTAAAGGGATACACACATACATCATGATGAGTAAGGAACTATGAAAATAATTAGTTTATTGAAAATTGTTCATTTTTTATTATGGATCAGGGTCGTTAGGAAAAATAGGTGTGCAGCACTGGTCTTTCTTTCATCAAGGTGTGTCCCGGTTCAATAAAGGTTGGGAACCAGTGCTCTATATTTCATTAATACTGTTAGCTCCAATGGCAATACCTTAACAAGGCCCCTGCGAGCAGTCTGTCTAGAAAGGAAATGAGAGGAAGTGCTGTGTCACCAGGCTCTACTGAGTGGATATCATGCTGTATTTGTAATGAAACCATACAATGTTAATATAAATGGCCTTCATAAGGAACTCAATCAACGTGTGTGTCCAGGCATGTCTCTCTCTGCACCGTACGTATCCTCTCATCTGGGTCCCTCTGCACCGTACGTATCCTCTCCTCTGGGTCCCTCTGCACAGTACGTATCCTCTCCTCTGGGTCTCTCTGCACTGCACGTGATCCTCTCCTCTGGGTCCCTCTGCACCGTACGTATCCTCTCCTCTGGGTCTCTCTGCACCGTACGTATCCCTCCCTCCTCACCGCATTTATCCTCTCCCTCTGTCCTCTGCACCGTCACGTATCCTCTCCTCTGGGTCCCTCTGCACCGCACGTATCCTCTCCTCTGGTCTCTGCACCGTACGTATCCTCTCCTCTGCCCTGCACCGCACGTATCCTCTCCTCTGTCCCCCTGCACAGTACGCATCCTCTCCTCTGTCCTCTGCACCATACGTATCCTCTCCTCTGGGTCCCTCTGCGCATCCTCTCCTCTGTCTTCTGCACAGTACGTATCCTCTCCTCTGGGTCCTCTGCACCATACGTATCCTCTCCTCTGTCTCTCTGCACCGTACGTATCCTCTCCTCTGCTCCCACCGTACGTATCCTCTCCCTCTGGGTCCCTCTGCACAGTACGACCTCCTCTCCTCTGGGTCCCTCTGCACAGTACGTATCCTCTCTCTGTCCCTCTGCACATGCGTATCCTCTCCTCTGGGTCTCTCTGCACCGCATTTATCCTCTCCTCTGGGTCCCTCTACCGCATCCAGCCATGCCTCTCCGGGCCTCTCTGCACCGTATGTATCCTCTCCCCGGGTCTCTCTCTGCACCGTCGTATCCTCTCCTCTGGGTCCCTCTGCACCGTACGTATCCTCTCCTCTGTCTCTGCACCGTATTTATCACTCCCTCTGGGTCTCTGCACCGCACGTATCTTCCTGGGCTCCTGCACAGTACGATCCTCTCTCTCCTCTGGGTCCTCTGCACCGCACGTATCCTCCTCTGGGTCCTTTCACCGCATTTATCTCTCTCTCTCTGGGTTCTGGCAGTACGATCTCTCCTCTGGTCCTCTGCACCGCATTTATCTCTCTGGGCTCCTCGCACCGCACGTATCCTCTCTCCTCTGCCCTGCACCGCATTTATCCTCTCCTCTGGGTCCTCTGCACAGTACGTGACCCCTTCCTCTGGGTCCTCTGCACAGTACGATCCTCTCCCTCTGGGTCTCTCTGCACCGCATTTATCCCTCTCCTCTGGCTCCTGCACAGCAATGCATCCTCTCCTCTGGGTCTCTCTGCACCGTACGTATCCTCTCCTCTGGGTCCCTCTGCACAGTACGTATCCTCTCCTCTGGGTCTCTCTGCACCGTACGTATCCTCTCCTCTGGGTCCCTCTGCACAGTATGTATCCTCTCCTCTGGGTCCCTCTGCACAGTACGTATCCTCTCCTCTGGGTCTCTCTGCACAGTACGTATCCTCTCCTCTGGGTCCTCTGCACAGTACGTATCCTCTCCTCTGGGTCTCTCTGCACAGTACGTATCCTCTCCTCTGGGTCCCTCTGCACAGTACGTATCCTCTCCTCTGGCTCTCTGCACCGTACGTATCCTCTCCTCTGGGTCCTCTGCACCGTACGTATCCTCTCCCTCTGGGTCCTCTGCACCGTATGTATCCTCTCCCCTGGTCTCTCTGCACCGACACGATCCTCTCTCCTCTGGGTCCCTCTGCACCGCACGTGATCCTCTCCTCTGGGTCTCTCTGCACAGTACGTGATCCTCTCCTTCTGGGTCTCTCTGCACAGTACGTATCCTCTCCTCTGGGTCCCTCTGCACAGTACTGTATCCTCTCCCTCTGGGTCCTCTGCACAGTACGTGATCCTCTCCTCTGGGTCTCTCTGCACAGTACGTATCCTCTCCTCTGGGTCTCTCTGCACCGCACGTATCCTCTCCTCTGGGTCTGTCTGCACCAGCACGTATCCTCTCCTCTGGGCTCTCTGCACCGTACGTATCCTCTCCTCTGGGTCCTCTGCACAGTACGTATCCTCTCCTCTGGGTCCTCTGCACCGTACGTATCCTCTCCTCTGGGTCCCTCTGCACCGTACGTATCCCTCTCCTCTGGGTCTCTCTGCACAGTACGTATCCTCTCCTCTGGGTCCCTCTGCACCGTACGTATCCTCTCCTCTGGGTCTCTCTGCACCGTACGTATCCTCTCCCTCTGGGTCTCTGCACCGCACGTATCCTCTCCTTTGGGTCCTCTGCACAGTACGTATCCTTCTCCTCTGGGTCCCTCTGCACAGTACGTATCCTCTCCTCTGGTCCCTCTGCACAGTACGTATCCTCTCCTCTGGGTCTTCTGCACCGTACGTATCCTCCTCCTCTGGGTCCCTCTGCACCGTACGTATCATCTCCTCTGGGTCTCTCTGCACCGTATGTATCCTCTCCTGGGCTCTCTGCACCGTACGTATCCTCTCCTCTGAGTCCTCTGCACCGTACGTATCCTCTCCTCTGGGTCTCCTGCACCGTACGTATCCTCTCCTCTGGGTCTCTGCACCGTACGTATCCTCTCCTCCTGGGTCTGTCTGCACCGCACGTATCCTCTCTCCTCTGGGTCTCTCTGCACCGTACGTATCCTCTCCTCTGGGTCTTCTCTGCACCGCACGTATCCTCTCCCTCTGGGTCTCTGCACCGTACGTATCCTCTCCTCTGGGTCCCTCTGCACAGTACGTATCCTCTCCTCTGGGTCCTCTGCACAGTACGTATCCTCTCCTCTGGGTCTCTCTGCACCGCACGTATCCTCTCCTCTGGGTCTCTCTGCACAGTACTGTATCCTCTCCTCTGGGTCTCTCTGCACCGTACGTATCCTCTCCTCTGGGTCCTCTGCACAGTACGTATCCTCTCCTCTGGGTCTCTCTGCACCGTACGTATCCTCTCCCTCTGGGTCCCTCTGCACAGTATGTATCCTCTCCTCTGGGTCCTCTGCACAGTACGTATCCTCTCCTCTGGGTCCCTCTGCACCGTACGTATCCTCTCCTCTGGGTCCTCTGCACAGTACGTATCCTCTCCTCTGGGTCTCTCTGCACAGTACGTATCCTCTCCTCTGGGTCTCTCTGCACAGTACGTATCCTCTCCTCTGGGTCCCTCTGCACAGTACGTATCCTCTCCTCTGGGTCCTCTGCACAGTACGTATCCTCTCCTCTGGGTCCCTCTGCACAGTACGTATCCTCTCCTCTGGGTCTCTCTGCACAGTACGTATCCTCTCCTCTGGGTCCTCTGCACAGTACGTATCCTCTCCTCTGGTCTCTCTGCACCGTACGTATCTCTCTCCTCTGGGTCCTCTGCACGGTACGTATCCTCTCCTCTGGGTCTCTCTGCACCGCACGTATCCTCTCCCCTGGGTCTCTCTGCACCGTACGTATCCTCTCCTCTGGGTCCCTCTGCACCGTACGTATCCTCTCCTCTGGGTCTCTCTGCACAGTACGTATCCTCTCCTCTGGGTCTCTCTGCACAGTACGTATCCTCTCCTCTGGGTCCCTCTGCACAGTACGTATCCTCTCCTCTGGGTCCTCTGCACAGTACGTATCCTCTCCTCTGGGTCTCTCTGCACAGTACGTATCCTCTCCTCTGGGTCCCTCTGCACCGTACGTATCCTCTCCTCTGGGTCTGTCTGCACCGTACGTATCCTCTCCTCTGGGTCTCTCTGCACCGTACGTATCCTCTCCTCTGGGTCTCTCTGCACAGTACGTATCCTCTCCTCTGGGTCCTCTGCACCGCACGTATCCTCTCTCTCTGGGTCCCTCTGCACCGCATGTATCCTCTCCTCTGGGTCTCTCTGCACAGTACGTATCCTTCCTCTGGGTCCCTCTGCACCGCACGTATCCTCTCCTCTGGTCTCTCTGCACCGTACGTATCCTCTCCTCTGGGTCTCTGCACCGTACGTATCTCTCTCCTCTGGGTCCCTCTGCACAGTACGTATCCTCTCCTCTGGGTCCCTCTGCACAGTACGTATCCTCTCCTCTGGGTCCCTCTGCACAGTACGTATCCTCTCCTCTGGGTCTCTCTGCACCGTACGTATCCTCTCCTCTGGGTCCCTCTGCACCGTACGTATCATCTCCTCTGGGTCTCTCTGCACCGTATGTATCCTCTCCCCTGGGTCTCTCTGCACCGTACGTATCCTCTCCTCTGGGTCCCTCTGCACCGTCACGTATCCTCTCCCTCTGGGTCTCTCTGCACCGTACGTATCCTCTCCTCTGGGTCTCTCTGCACCGTACGTATCCTCTCCTCTGGGTCTCTCTGCACCGTACGTATCCTCTCCTCTGGGTCTCTGCACAGTACGTATCCTCTCCTCTGGGTCCCTCTGCACCGTACGTATCCTCTCCTCTGGGTCCCTCTGCACCGTACGTATCCTCTCCTCTGGGTCTCTCTGCACAGTACGTATCCTCTCCTCTGGGTCCCTCTGCACCGTACGTATCCTCTCCCTCTGGGTCTCTCTGCACCGTACGTATCCTCTCCTCTGGGTCTCTGCACCGTACGTATCCTCTCCTCCTGGGTCCCTCTGCACAGTACGTATCCTCTCCTCTGGGTCCCTCTGCACAGTACGTATCCTCTCCTCTGGGTCTCTCTGCACCGTACGTATCCTCTCCTCTGGGTCTCTCTGCACAGTACGTATCCTCTCCTCTGGGTCTCTCTGCACCGTACGTATCCTCTCCTCTGGGTCCCTCTGCACAGTACGTATCCTCTCCTCTGGGTCTCTCTGCACCGTACGTATCCTCTCCTCTGGGTCTCTCTGCACAGTACGTATCCTCTCCTCTGGGTCTCTCTGCACAGTACGTATCCTCTCCTCTGGGTCCTCTGCACCGTACGTATCCTCTCCCTCTGGGTCTCTCTGCACAGTACGTATCCTCTCCTCTGGGTCTCTCTGCACAGTACGTATCCTCTCCTCTGGGTCTCTGCACAGTACGTATCCTCTCCTCTGGGTCCCTCTGCACAGTACGTATCCTCTCCTCTGGGTCCTCTGCACAGTACGTATCCTCTCCTCTGGGTCCTCTGCACAGTACGTATCCTCTCCTCTGGGTCTCTCTGCACAGTACGTATCCTCTCCTCTGGGTCCCTCCGCACAGTACGTATCCTCTCCTCTGGGTCCCTCTGCACAGTACGTATCCTCTCCTCTGGGTCTCTCTGCACCGCACGTATCCTCTCCTCTGGGTCTCTCGCACTGCACGTATCTCTCTCCTCTGGGTCTCTGCACCGTACGTATCCTCTCCTCTGGGTCTCTCTGCACCGTACGTATCCTCTCCTCTGGGTCTCTCTGCACCGCACGTATCCTCTCCCTCTGGGTCCTCTGCACCGTACGTATCCTCTCCTCTGGGTCCCTCTGCACAGTACGTATCCTCTCCTCTGGGTCTCTGCACCGCATTTATCCTCTCCTCTGGGCCTCTCTGCACAGTATGTATCCTCTCCTCTGGTCCCTCTGCACAGTACGTATCCTCTCCTCTGGGTCCCTCTGCACCGTACGTATCCTCTCCTCTGGGTCTCTGCACAGTACGTATCCTCTCCTCTGGGTCTCTCTGCACAGTACGTATCCTCTCCTCTGGGTCTCTCTGCACAGTACGTATCCTCTCCTCTGGGTCCCTCTGCACAGTACGTATCCTCTCCTCTGGGTCCCTCTGCACAGTACATATCCTCTCCTCTGGGTCCCTCTGCACAGTACGTATCCTCTCCTCTGGGTCTCTCTGCACAGTACGTATCTCTCTCCTCTGGGTCCCTCTGCACAGTACGTATCCTCTCCTCTGGGTCCCTCTGCACAGTACGTATCCCTCTCCTCTGGGTCTCTCTGCACAGTACGTATCCTCTCCTCTGGGTCTCTCTCCTGGGATCAACAAAGCTACATCACTGTTTGACTCAAACAGGTAACACAGCCACACACACACAGCTAAACACACAGCCAGCACGCACACACACACACACACACACACACACACACACACACACACACACACACACACACACACACACACACACACACACACACACACACACACACACACACACACACACACACACACACACACACACACACACACACTCAAAATAGAATCAGACTCTGATCTCTACTCATTTAGATGCCAATGGACTATTTCTATAACTCCATTATATGATCCCTTTCTCCTCTACCTCCATCCCCTCTACCTATCCTTTCTCCCTCTACCTCCATCCCTTTCTCCTCTACCTCCATCTCCTCTACCTCCATCCTTTCTCCTCTCCCTCCATCTCTCTACCTCCATCCCTTTCTCCTCACCTCCATCCTCTCTACCTCCATCCCCTCTCTACCTCCATCCCCCTTCCTCCCCCATCTCTCTCTACCTCTGTCTCCTCTCCCTCCATCTCTCTCTACCTCTGTCCCCTCTCCCTCCATCCCCCTCTACCTCTGTCTCCTCTACCTCCATCCCCTCTACCTCCCCCATCTCTCTCTACCTCTGTCCCCTCTCCTCCATCTCTCTCTACCTCTGTCCCTCTTCTCCCTCCATCCCCTCTACCTCCATCCCCTCTACCTCCATCCTTTCTTCTCTACCTCTATCCCCTACCTCCATCCCTTCTCTATCTACCTCTGTCCCCTCTCCCTCCATCTCTACCTCCATCCTTT
>NW_026289458.1:0-6256 GCF_023373465.1 Oncorhynchus keta
TGTCACGTTCTGACCTTTATTTTCTGTGTTTTTGTATTTAGTTAGTATGGTCAGGGCGTGAGTTGGGTGGGCAGTCTATGTTTGTTTGTCTAGGTTTTGGGAATTTCTATGTTTCGGCCTAGTATGGTTCTCAATCAGAGGCAGGTGTCATTAGTTGTCTCTGATTGAGAATCATACTTAGGTGGCCTGGGTTTCACTGTGTGTTTGTGGGTGATTGTTTCCTGTCTCTGTGTGTGCACCAGATAGGACTGTAATTTGAGTTTTCACGTTTTCTTGTTTTGTTAGTTTGTTCATGTGTACCTTAAAGCATTAAAAAGTACCATGGAAAATTACCACGCCGCGTATTGGTCCTCTGATCCGTTTCGCCTCTCCTCTTCGGAAGAAGAGGAGGAAACTCGTTACAGAATCACCCACCACAATCGGACCAAGCGGCGTGGTAAAGGACAGCGACGACAGCAGCAGCAGCATCAACAACAGAGGCCACCATCACAGGACTCCTGGACATGGGAGCAGATACTGAACGGAGAGGGACCCTGGGCACGGGCTGGGGAAAATCGCAGCCCCAAAGCAGAGCTGGAGGCAGCGAAAGCTGAGCGGCGGCAATATGAGGAGCCAGCACGGCAGTGCAACAGGTACGAGAGGCAGCCCCAAAATTTTTTTGGGGGGCACACGAGGTGTGGTACTAAGCCAGGTAGCAGACCTGAGCTCACTCCTCGTGCTTATGATAAGCAGCGCATTACTGGTCAGGCACCGTGTTATGCGGTTGAGCGCACGGTGTCGCCAGTGCGTGTCCATAGCCCGGTGCGCTATAGGGCAGCCCCCGAGAGTGCCATGCGAGTGTGGGCATTGAGCCAGGGCGTATGGTGCCTGCTCAGCGGGTCTGGTCGCCGGTACGCAGTCTTGGTCCAGGTTATCCTGCGCCGGCTCTGCGTGCTGTGTCTCCGGGGCGCTGGGAGGGTGCAGTGCGTCCTCTGCCTGCGCTCCGCTCGTACCGGGCAACTGTGGGAGTGGAGCCTAGGGGAGAGGTGCGTGTAGTAAGCACTAGATCTCCCGTGCTTACCCACAGCCCGGTTCAACCTGTGCCTGCACTCTGGAGGGTCCGGGCTCGAGTAGTTGTCCAGCCTGGGGAAGTGGTGCCAAGGTTGCGCACCAGAGCTCCAGTGCTCCCCACAGCCCGGTCTTTCAGGCTCCTCCTAACACCAAGCCTCCTGAAAGTCTCCCCAGCCTGGTAGTTCCTGTGGCAGCCCCACGCACCAGGCTGTCTCTCAGTCTCCTCCCTGCAGGTGCTCCCGCCTGTCCGGGCGCCGCTGCCGGAGCGTCCCGCCTGTCCGGCGCCGCTGCCGGAGCCTCCCGCCTGTCCGGCGCCGCTGCCGGAGCCTCCCGCCTGTCCGGCGCCGCTGCCTCCTGTAGCCTCCACGCATCCGGGCCTCCCGCCTGTCCGGCGCCGCTGCAGGCGCTCCCGCCTGTCCGGCGCCGCTGCCGGAGCCTCCCGCCTGTCCGGCGCCGCTGCCGGAGCCTCCCGCCTGTCCGGCGCCGCTGCTGGAGCCTCCCGCCTGTCCGGCGCCGCTGCGGGCCTCCACGCCTGTCCCGGCGCCGCTGCCGGGCCTCCCGCCTGTCCGGCGCCTGCTGCCCGCCTGTCCGGCGCCGCTGCGGAGCGTCCCGCCTGTCCGGCGCCGCTGCGGAGCGTCCCGCCTGTCCGGCGCCGCTGCCGGGCGTCCCGCCTGTCCGGCGCCGCTGCCGGAGCGTCCCGCCTGTCCGGCGCCGCTGCTGGAGCGTCCCGCCTGTCCGGCGCCGCTGCCGCGTAGCCGCTCCGCGCGCTGCGGGCGTCCCGCCTGTCCGCGCCGCTGCAGGTGCTCCCGCCTGTCCGGCGCCGCTGCGGAGGCGTCCCGCCTGTCCTGCGCCGCTGCCGGAGCCTCCCGCCTGTCCGGCGCCGCTGCGGAGCCTCCCGCCTGTCCGGGCGCCGCTGCCGGAGCCTCCCGCCTGTCCGGCGCCGCTGCAGAGCCTCCCGCCTGTCCGGCGCCGCTGCCGGAGCCGTCCCGCCTGTCCGGCGCCAGGCTGCCGGAGCCCCTCAGCCCAGGGCGCCAGAGCCCCTCAGCCCAGAGGCGCCAGAGCCCCTCAGCCCAGAGGCGCCAGAGCCCCTCAGCCCAGGCGCCAGAGCCCCTGCCCCTCTGTCCAGAGCTTCTGCCCCTCTGTCCCGAGCTGCCCCTCTGTCCAGTGGGGTCATTGAGAGGGGTTGCCATGGTGAGAAAGCCACGGAGGCGGAAAATGAGGCGGACTAAAACAATGGTGAAGTGGGGTCCGCGTCCCGCGCCAGAACCGCCACCGCGGACAGACGCCCACCCAGACCCTCCCCTATAGGTCAAGGTTTTGCGGCCGGAGTCCGCACCTTTGAGGGGTACTGTCACGTTCTGACCTTTATTTTCTGTGTTTTTGTATTTAGTTAGTATGGTCAGGGCGTGAGTTGGGTGGGCAGTCTATGTTTGTTTGTCTAGGTTTTGGGAATTTCTATGTTTCGGCCTAGTATGGTTCTCAATCAGAGGCAGGTGTCATTAGTTGTCTCTGATTGAGAATCATACTTAGGTGGCCTGGGTTTCACTGTGTGTTTGTGGGTGATTGTTTCCTGTCTCTGTGTGTGCACCAGATAGGACTGTAATTTGAGTTTTCACATTTTCTTGTTTTGTTAGTTTGTTCATGTGTACCTTAAAGCATTAAAAAGTACCATGGAAAATTACCACGCCGCGTATTGGTCCTCTGATCCGTTTCGCCTCTCCTCTTCGGAAGAAGAGGAGGAAACTCATTACATTACAGGACTGGACATACCGTGTTTGGGAGAAATTTACGAAGACGGCAGATTCATTTGTTTTTGTAATCAAAGTACCCGATTACTGGATCTGATGCAGAGAGACATACACACACTCCATTACTCACTCTCTCTCTCACTCACACACACTTGTTTGTGTTGTAAATCCATCAGTTGATGAATCAAATACAGTACCTATCTAATCAAGCTGACGTCTCATATTCATGAGGCCGCGGGGGACTGCAGCCGATGTGTACAAGGACAAGACACTTTAACCCACTCTTTTACTGGATAAAACCCATCCTCCCATTCATTCTGAGAGAGAGAGAGAGAGAGAGAGAGAGAGAGAGAGAGAGAGAGAGAGAGAGAGAGAGAGAGAGAGAGAGAGAGAGAGAGAGAGAGAGAGAGAGAGAGAGATGCATAATGGACACCCCCTCTCCAACAGGAGGATCCAGGTGTACCAGATGCATAATGGACACCCCTCTCCAACAGTAGGATCCAGGTGTACCAGATGCATAATGGACACCCCTCTCCAACAGTAGGATCCAGGTGTACCAGATGCATATTGGACACCCCTCTCCAACAGTAGGATCCAGGTGTACCAGATGCATATTGGACACCCCTCACCAACAGTAGGATCCAGGTGTACCAGATGCATGTCGGTGGCTATAGCTCCATGTATTATCCTCCATTGGAGGTCAGCTGTCCTCTTATCAATAGGCAGTTTGTGAAAAAGAGGCTCTCCAAAGAGCCACATCCCTGGTGGCGTGCCGGCCTCACGGGACTTGACAAAGACTCTCCAAGCCTGCATAACAGACTCATAAAATGGAGTCAGGCCAGTCAAATCACCCCCTTCCAGCTTTAAGAGGAAAAGGTGCTTGTCTAAGCCCAAACAACCCGCTCTCCTCATCAATGTGTAGGCTGTGTCGACCCAGCTAGAACCGTCACAGTACAACAGTCTCTGGGCTGCTTGAAGCCAGAAAGCCATGATCCTGGAAGAAATGTCAACCAGGCCTTGCCCACCCTCATGCAGTGGCAGGTACAGGCTGCAGCTTTAATTCAGTGTTGTCCAGACCAAAATAAATTGACAAAGGTCCTCTGAAGTTCTTGTATCAGATGCCCCGGGTGG
The DNA here is from genome assembly GCF_023373465.1 of Oncorhynchus keta. Classification (NCBI taxonomy): domain Eukaryota; kingdom Metazoa; phylum Chordata; class Actinopteri; order Salmoniformes; family Salmonidae; genus Oncorhynchus; species Oncorhynchus keta. Next base: position 3,930 of record NW_026289458.1, read on the forward strand.
CTGTAAAATCATTAGTCTGTGTCACAGGGTAGAGGAAGCAAGATTATTAGCTACCAGCACCCTTCCCCTATAAGACAGCTGGGGTAGCACCCATTTCCACCTTGACAATCTGGCACACACTTTTTCCACTACACCCTCCCAAAACATGACATCATGTAACAACTTAACATTAAAATACCAGTAGGGTGATGACCTTCGTGCACAAGTGAATATCAACAGTAACATTATGGTGATCAGAGAAACCCACAGGAATAATATCACACCTTCCAACCCGACTACAGTAGTGATCAGATACATACAACCTGTCTAACCTTCCAACCCTACTTCAGTAGTGATCAGATATATACAACCTGTCTAACCTTGCGTCTAACCTCTAACCCTACTACAGTGATCGATACTAAAAGTCTCCTTCCAACCCTACTACAGTAGTGATCAGATACATACAGCCTGTCTAACCTTCCAACCTACTACAGTAGTGATCAGATACATACCACCTGTCTAACCTTCCAACCCTACTACAGTAGTGATCAGATACATACAACCTGTCTAACCTTCCAACCCTACTTCAGTAGTGATCAGATATATACAACCTGTCTAACCTGTCTAACCTTCCAACCCTACTACAGTAGTGATCAGATATATACAACCTGTCTAACCTGCCTCTAACCTGTCTAACCTTCCAACCCTACTACAGTAGTGATCAGATACATACCACCTGTCTAATCTGTCTAACCTTCCAACCTCTACTACAGTAGTGATCAGATACATACCACCTGTCCAACCTTCCAACCCTACTACAGTAGTGATCAGATATATACAACCTGTCCAACCTTCCCTGCTACCGGTAGTGAGTCGGATACATTCCAACCATAGTGTGACCTGGCCCTACCTACAGTGGTGGTCAGGATACATACCACCTGTCTGGCCTGTCCAACCCTCCTACGGTGGTGATCAGATACAGATCACCTGCCTCGACCTGTCGCAACCTGGCAACCCTGCTACAGGTGGTGGTCCGGTACATGCCACCTGTCTGGCAACGGCCTACTGCAGTGGCTGGTCAGATCCATGCCACCTGTCTTAACCTTGCAACCTCTACCAGTAGTGATCAGATACATACACACCTGTCAACAGCTCAACCCTACCACAGTAGTGATCAGATACATACCACCTGTCTAACCTTCCCAGCCTACTACAGTAGTGATCAGATACACACAACCTGTCTAACCTTCCAACCCTACTACAGTAGTGATCAGATCACATGCCACCTGTCTATACGCCCAACCCTACTACAGTAGTGATCAGATACATACCACCTGTCTAACCTTCCAACCCTACTACAGTGGTGATCAGATCATGCCCCCTATCTAGCCCCCAGCCTGCTACGGTAGGTCAGATACACACCACCTGTCCAACCCTACTACAGTAGTGATCAGATACATACAACCTGTCTAACCTTGCTGCACTGACACTACCTATCATTAACTTTTAACCAATGTGTACGCACTCAACTGTTGCATTCCTTACTCTCCACACATCAGAAAGCTCAAACTCAGTTAATAGACCAGGACAGAGCAAAAGTGGCTGACCGCAGATGAGGTCAACAGTAAAATCTACTGTACAGTTCCAGTCCCCCTAAAACCATACACCCCTCTTGGTGCACACTGTGCCAAGGTTGCCCTTTGTTTGATCTCGATGACAGCAATGCCTCTGTTACCCTCATTAGAGAGCATAAACATAAAAACAACATAAAAACCCCATAACATCCTCCTTGACCAATAAAACCCGTCCCTTGACAATCTCTATTTGTAGATACCACAGTCACCCTAAGCCTGTGGAAAACAGGTGCCACCCCAGCACTGAAATTAGTACCATGACTGAGTACATGCTGCCATTGAGTCGTCACCAGCTGCTATCTTATCAATAGAGATATCCATATCCTTCTCTGATCCTCAGCTGAGGCCACAGGCCCACTGACTCCCCTCTACCACATCCCTTTCAACACTCCCCACTTGCACCCCATCACTCGTACCAGGCATCTCCTCCACTACCTGGGAGTTTAGCTCCACCTGAACCCCCTCCTGTACCCCAGCACTCATACTGGGCACCTCCTCACCAGTCTGAAATGGCTCTTCAGATACATCCTTACCTTCTACAACAATACTTTTCTGCTGCGTAACATTACCTTCTAATACAAGTTGCAACCCCGTACTCTCAACACGGATAACTTGATCCTCAGCAACAGGTGCTTGTGGCTGCTCTACCGCTGTCGGCCCACCTCTCCCTACATCAGTGGGCCCAGACGTTACGAGGACCACCTGCGCCCCTCC
>NW_026289459.1:0-2455 GCF_023373465.1 Oncorhynchus keta
GACATACCGTGTTTGGGAGAAATTTACGAAGACGGCAGATTCATTTGTTTTTGTAATCAAAGTACCCGATTACTGGATCTGATGCAGAGAGACATACACACACTCCATTACTCACTCTCTCTCTCACTACACACACTTGTTTGTGTTGTAAATCCATCAGTTGATGAATCAAATACAGTACCTATCTAATCAAGCTGACGTCTCATATTCATGAGGCCGCGGGGGACTGCAGCCGATGTGTACAAGGACAAGACACTTTAACCCACTCTTTTACTGGATAAAACCCATCCTCCCATTCATTCTGAGAGAGAGAGAGAGAGAGAGAGAGAGAGAGAGAGAGAGAGAGAGAGAGAGAGAGAGAGAGAGAGAGAGAGAGAGAGAGAGAGAGAGAGAGAGAGAGAGATGCATAATGGACACCCCTCTCCAACAGTAGGATCTAGGTGTACCAGATGCATAATGGACACCCCTCTCCAACAGGAGGATCCAGGTGTACCAGATGCATATTGGACACCCCTCTCCAACAGTAGGATCCAGGTGTACCAGATGCATAATGGACACCCCTCTCCAACAGGAGGATCCAGGTGTACCAGATGCATAATGGACACCCCTCTCCAACAGTAGGATCCAGGTGTACCAGATGCATAATGGACACCCCTCTCCAACAGTAGGATCCAGGTGTACCAGATGCATATTGGACACCCCTCTCCAACAGTAGGATCCAGGTGTACCAGATGCATATTGGACACCCCTCACCAACAGTAGGATCCAGGTGTACCAGATGCATGTCGGTGGCTATAGCTCCATGTATTATCCTCCATTGGAGGTCAGCTGTCCTCTTATCAATAGGCAGTTTGTGAAAAAGAGGCTCTCCAAAGAGCCACATCCCTGGTGGCGTGCCGGCCTCACGGGACTTGACAAAGACTCTCCAAGCCTGCATAACAGACTCATAAAATGGAGTCAGGCCAGTCAAATCACCCCCTTCCAGCTTTAAGAGGAAAAGGTGCTTGTCTAAGCCCAAACAACCCGCTCTCCTCATCAATGTGTAGGCTGTGTCGACCCAGCTAGAACCGTCACAGTACAACAGTCTCTGGGCTGCTTGAAGCCAGAAAGCCATGATCCTGGAAGAAATGTCAACCAGGCCTTGCCCACCCTCATGCAGTGGCAGGTACAGGCTGCAGCTTTAATTCAGTGTTGTCCAGACCAAAATAAATTGACAAAGGTCCTCTGAAGTTCTTGTATCAGATGCCCCGGGTGGCTGTAAAATCATTAGTCTGTGTCACAGGGTAGAGGAAGCAAGATTATTAGCTACCAGCACCCTTCCCCTATAAGACAGCTGGGGTAGCACCCATTTCCACCTTGACAATCTGGCACACACTTTTTCCACTACACCCTCCCAAAACATGACATCATGTAACAACTTAACATTAAAATACCAGTAGGGTGATGACCTTCGTGCACAAGTGAATATCAACAGTAACATTATGGTGATCAGAGAAACCCACAGGAATAATATCACACCTTCCAACCCGACTACAGTAGTGATCAGATACATACAACCTGTCTAACCTTCCAACCCTACTTCAGTAGTGATCAGATATATACAACCTGTCTAACCTTCCAACCCTACTACAGTAGTGATCAGATATATACAACCTGTCTAACCTGTCTAACCTGTCTAACCTTCCAACCCTACTACAGTAGTGATCAGATACATACCACCTGTCTAATCTGTCTAACCTTCCAACCCTACTACAGTAGTGATCAGATACATACCACCTGTCTAACCTTCCAACCCTACTACAGTAGTGATCAGATATATACAACCTGTCTAACCTTCCAACCCTACTACAGTAGTGATCAGATACATACAACCTGTCTAACCTGTCTAACCTTCCAACCCTACTACAGTAGTGATCAGATACATCTAACCTGTCTAACCTTCCAACCCTACTACAGTAGTGATCAGATACATACCACCTGTCTAACCTTCCAACCCTACTACAGTAGTGATCAGATACATACCACCTGTCTAACCTTCCAACCCTACTACAGTAGTGATCAGATACATACCACCTGTCTAACCTTGCTGCACTGACACCATCTTCATTACCTTTTGACCATGTGTGCTGCCTAACTTTTGCTTTCCTTACTCTCCACACATCAGAAAGCTCAAACTCAGTTAATAGACCAGACAGGCAAGTGACTGCATTTACATTTACATTTAAGTCATTTAGCAGACGCTCTTATCCAGAGCGACTTACAAATTGGTGCATTCACCTTATGAGATCCAGTGGAACAGTCACTTTACAATAGTGACTGACCGCAGATGAGGTCAACAGTAAAATCTACTGTACAGTTCCAGTCCCCCCCTAAAACCATACACCCCTCTTGGTCACACTGTCTTAAGGTTGCCTTTATTTGATCAAATAGAGCAATACGCTCTGTACCCCTCCCG
>NW_026289460.1:0-5837 GCF_023373465.1 Oncorhynchus keta
CGGTCAGTCAGTTAGAGAAGTCAGTCAGTCAGTCAGTCAGAGAGTCTGTCAGTCAGTCACCAGTCAGTCAGTCAGAGAGTCAGTCAGTCAGTCAGTCAGAGAGTCAGTCAGTCAGTCACCAGTCAGTCAGTCAGAGAGTCAGTCAGTCAGTCAGTTAGAGAGTCAGTCAGTCAGTCAGTCAGTCAGTCAGTCAGTCAGTCAGAGAGTCAGTCAGTCAGTCAGTCAGTCAGAGAGTCAGTCAGTCAGTCAGTCAGTCAGAGAGTCAGTCAGTCATGGAAGTAGCTGAAGGCCAGGACATTTGTCTCGTAGTTTGCGTTTCCGTGTTTCCAACACTACATGGGCTCTGCATGCAACCTGATAGCCTATCATATATACAGCGCCTTGCGAAAGTATTACGGCCCCCTTGAACTTTGCAACCTTTTGCCACATTTCAGGCTTCAAACATAAAGATATAAAACTGTATTTTTTGTGAAGAATCAACAACAAGTGGGACACAATCATGAAGTGGAACGACATTTATTGGATATTTCAAACTTTTGAACAAATCAAAAACTGAAAAATTGGGCGTGCAAAATTATTGGATCATTGATCAACTTCTGAGAGAGTTTGCTGCACTGAAAGTGGGGCAAATCATTTTGTACGCCCAATTTTTCAGTTTTTCTCCAATCTTTTGGCTCTATAACAAAGAATAAAGAGCAAAAACATATACATGATCAAATACAGATCTTTTAGAATCAACTATTAAAGACGACCAGAACCCACTGGATTCTCCAATTACATTGAATGAGTTACAGGACAAAAATAAAAACCCTCCAACCCAAAAAGGCCTGTGGTGTTGATGGTATCCTCAATGAAATGATCAAATATACAGACAACAAATTCCAATTGGCTATACTAAAACTCTTTAACATCATCCTTAGTCTGGCATCTTCCCAAATATTTTGAAACCAAGGACTGATCACACCAATCCACAAAAGTGGGAGACAAATTTGACCCCAATAACTACCGTGGAATATACAACAGTAACCTTGGGAAAATCCTCTGCATTATCATTAACAGCAGACTCATACATTTCCTCAATGAAAACAATGTACTGAGCAAATGTCAAATAGGCTTTACCAAATTACCGTATAACAGACCATGTATTCACCCTGCACACCCTAATGACAACTAAACAAAACCAAAACAAAGGCAAAGTCTTCTCATGCTTTATTGATTTCAAAAGCCTTCGACTCAAGGGTCTGCTATACAAAACTGATGGAAAGTGGTGTTGGGGGTAAAACATATGACATTATAAAATCCATGTACACAAACAACAAGTGTGCGGTTAAATTAAGCAAAAAACACACACATTTCTTCACACAGGGTCGGGTGAGACAGGGATGCAGCTTAAGCCCCACCCTCTTCAACATATATATCAACGAATTGGCGCGGGCACCAGAAAAGTCTGCAGCACCCGGCCTCACCCTACTAAAATCCGAAGTCAAATGTCTGCTGTTTGCTGATGATCTGGTGCTTCTGTCACCAACCAAGGAGGACCTACAGCAGCACCTAGATCTATGATTCTGTCAGACCTGGGCCCTGACAGTAAATCTCAATAAGACCAAAATAATGGTGTTCCAAAAGGTCCAGTCACCAGGACCACAAATACAAATTCCATCTAGATACTGCTGCCCTAGAGCACACAAAACTATACATACCTTGGCTTTCCAAACATCAGCGCTCATGTAACTTACACAAAGCTGTGAACGATCTGAGAGACAAGGCAAGAAGGGCATTCTATGCCATCAAAAGGAACATAAATTTCAACATACCAATTAGATCTGGCTAAAAATAATTGAATCAGTCATAGAGCCCATTGCTCACCAACCAAGACTTCACAAAATGGGACAAATGACCAAATTGAGACTCTGCACGCAGAATTCTGCAAAATATCCCCGTACAACGTAGAACACCAAATATTGCATGCAGAGCAGAATTAGCCGATACCCCAATTATCAAAATCCAGAAAGAGCCATTAAATTCCTACAATTCTACAAACCACCTAAAAGGAAGCGATTCCCAAACCTTCCACAACAAAGCCATCACCTACAGAGATGAACCTGGAGAAGAGTCCTCGGCTGGTCCTGGGGCTACAGAGCCCCCAGGACAGCAGCACAATTAGACCTACTACAACTTGAGAAAACAAAAAGATAATTACTTGACACATTGGAAAGAATTAACAAAAAACAGAGCAAACTAGAATGCTATTTGCCCCACATTAGGAGAGTGGCCACAGGCAGAATACCTGACCACTGTGACTACAGACCCACAGGGAAAGCTTTGACTATATGCTACACAGACTTGCCAGTGACATAGCCTGCTATTGAGAAATGCCGTCAGTAGGCAGACCTGGCTCAAGACAAGACAGGCTGCGTGCTCACTGCCCACAAAATGAGTGTGGAAACTGAGCTGCACTTCCTAACCTCCTGCCCAATGTGTATGACCATATTTGAGATATATTTCCCTCAGATTACAGATCCACAAAGAATTTGGAAAACAAATCCAATTTTGATAAACTCCATATCTACTGGGTGAAATTTCACAGTGTGCCATCACAGCAGCAAGATTTGTGACCTGTTGCCACGAGAAAAGGGCAACCAGTGAAGAACAAACACCATTGTAAATACAACTCATATTTAAGCTTATTTATTTTATTTTTTTGTACTTGGAACTATTTGCAAACCCACTGGCTCCAGGACATCAACAAGTCTCTACCTAAGACAGAGAGGTATTGAGGGACATAGTTTTAGGTGAGAGAGAGAGAGAGAGAGAGAGAGAGAGAGAGAGAGAGAGAGAGAGAGAGAGAGAGAGAGAGAGAGAGAGAGAGAGAGAGAGAGAGAGAGAGAGAGAGAGAGAGAGAGAGAGACAGAGACAGACAGAGAGAGAGAGAGAGACAGAGAGAGAGAGAGAGGTTATCCAGGTATTGAGGGACATAGTTTTAGGTGAGAGAGAGAGAGAGAGAGAGAGAGAGAGAGAGAGAGAGAGAGAGAGTATAGAGGGCTATCCAGGTATTGAGGGAGTGGGGATACATAGATTTAGGTGAGAGAGAGAGAGAGAGAGAGAGAGAGAGAGAGAGAGAGAGAGAGAGAGAGAGAGAGAGAGAGAGAGAGAGAGAGAGAGAGAGAGAGATAGAGAGAGAGAGAGAGAGGTTATCCAGGTATTGAGGGACATAGTTTTAGGTGAGAGAGAGAGAGAGAGAGAGAGAGAGAGAGAGAGAGAGAGAGAGAGAGAGAGAGAGAGAGAGAGGTTATCCAGGTATTGAGGGACATAGTTTTAGGTGACCTACTCCTGCCATATGGGGAGTCCTGTTCCCATCCATGCTCAAACCGGTTTTGGCTGCAACGTGGACTAAAATAATCCCAGTCAGACTGGTCAGTGTTCTGATAGTGACAGGTTCGCCCTGTGGTTTTCTGTGGGCCCCTGTCATCGCCCCTGCAGCAGAAGGTCAATTGTCATTCAGAATTATGTACAGTAGCTGACAGTGTCAAAGTCCCAAATCGCACCCTATTCCCTATTATAGTGTACTACTTTTGGCCAGAGCCTTATAAGTAGTGCACTTTACTAAGGAATAGGGTGGCGTTTGGGATGCGGCCCAGTGCTACGGACCTACTGGTCCCGCTGTGCACCTCGAAGCCTTACTCTCATGAGAATATCAGGTCTGGCACTCGGCTGCCTCCGGGGGCCTCACAGGAAGCTGGAAACTCAAGGTTGGATTTTTGGGGTTTTGAGGGTGTTTGTGTGTGTGCGTGCGTGTGTGTGTGTGTGGGCGTGTGTTCTGTCTTAATCCTGTTTGAATGATGCCATGCTGACAGACAGGTTAAGATGGACGCCAGGGAATTAATGCCTCTCCCTTCAGATCAGTGCTGGTTTGAGTCCCTCACTACTCTAGCCTCTCCCTTCAGATCAGTGCTGGTTTGAGTCCCTCACTACTCTAGCCTCTCCCTTCAGATCAGTGCTGGTTTGAGTCCCTCACTACTCTAGCCTCTCCCTTCAGATCAGTGCTGGTTTGAGTCCCTCACTACTCTAGCCTCTCCCTTCAGATCAGTGCTGGTTTGAGCCCCTCACATCTTCTTCACCACTAGCTACAGCTCATCACCTCCTCTTTTAAGACAAGAGCGCTTTGAGTTCACTTAAAATATCAGTTTTGTCGGCCGTCTGTAACAGGTCTATTGATTTAGTCTCTGAATCAGATCTTTTACTGATGAAGGTCTCAAGAGTCAAATCAGTGGCAGAGCAATAGTGACAGTTCACCCTATAGTTAACCTACGACCCCTAGTTCACCCTATAGTTAACCTACGACCCCTCGTTCACCCTATAGTTAACCTACGACCCCTCGTTCACCCTATAGTTAACCTACTACCCCTAGTTCACCCTATAGTTAACCTACGACCCCTCGTTCACCCTATAGTTAACCTACGACCCCTAGTTCACCCTATAATTAACTTACGACCCCTAGTTCACCCTATAGTTAACCTACGACCCATCGTTCACCCTATAGTTACCCTACGACCCCTCGTTCACCCTATAGTTAACCTACGACCCTCGTTCACCCTATAGTTAACCTACGACCCTCGTTCACCCCTATAGTTAACCTACGACCCTCGTTCACCCTATAGTTAACCTAAGCACCTGTCTCACCCTATAGTTAACCTACGACCCCTCGTTCACCCTATAGTAACCTACGACCCCTAGTTCACCCTATAGTTAACCTACGACCCTAGTTCACCCTATAGTTAACCTACGACCCCAGATCTCTATAGTTAACATACGACCCCTAGTTCACCCTATAGTTAACCTACGACCCTAGTTCACCCTATAGTTACCCTACGACCCCTTGTTCACCCCTATAGTTAACCTACGACCCCTAGTTCACTCCTATAGTTAACCTACGGCCCCTAGTTCACCTATAGTTAACCTATGACCCCTAGTTCACCCTATAGTTAACCTATTTCCTCGTTCACCCTATAGGGCCCCTCGTTCACCCTATAGTTAACCTACGACCCTAGTTCACCCTATAGTTAACCTATTTAATTCTACCCTAGTTCACCCTATAGTTAACCTACGACCCCTAGTTCACCCTATAGTTACCCTCGCTCACCTATGACCCTCGTTCACCTATAGTTAACCTACGACCGACATCCCTAGTTAATATTCCCCCTATAGTTAACCTACGGCCCCTAGTTCACTATGGCCCCTTCTATAGTTAACCTACGACCCCCTCGTTCACCCTATAGTTAACCTACGACCCCTCTATAGTTCACCTTTATAGTTAACCTACAGCCCTAGTTCACCCTATAGTTACCCTACGACCCATAGTTCACCCTATAGTTAATATATGACCCCTAAGTTCACTCCTATAGTTAACCTACGACTTCTAGTTCACCTTATAGTTAACCCATGATAGTTCACCCTATAGTCACCCTATGACCCCTAGTTCACCCTATAGTTACCCTATGGCCCCTAGTTCACTCCTATAGTTAACCTACTTAATTGCTCCCTAGTTCACCCTATAGTTAACCTACGACCCTCGTTCACCCTATAGTTAACCTACGCCAACCCCTGCCCACCCTATAGTTAACCTCGTTACAGCCTCTAGCTCCATTCCAGGTTAACCTACGACCCTAGTTCACCCTATAGTTGACCTACGACTCCCTCGTTCACCCTATAGTTAACCTACGACCGTTCACTCCTATAGGCCCCCTCTTCACCCTATAGTTAACCTACGACCCCTAGTTCAATCACCCTATAGTTACCCTCATTTACCCCCTCAGTTCACCCTATAGTTAACCTACGAC
>NW_026289461.1:0-1584 GCF_023373465.1 Oncorhynchus keta
GGTGGATTCTATCTGTTTGTCAGTGGTGCTGCAGTAGGTAAGTATGAGGTGGATTCTATCTGGTTGTCAGTGGTGCTGCAGTAGGTAAGTATGAGGTGGATTCTATCTGTTTGTCAGTGGTGCTGCAGTAGGTAAGTATGAGGTGGATTCTATCTGGTTGTCAGTGGTGCTGCAGTAGGTAAGTATGAGGTGGATTCTATCTGTTTGTCAGTGGTGCTGCAGTAGGTAAGTATGAGGTGGATTCTATCTGGTTGTCAGTGGTGCTGCAGTAGGTAAGTATGAGGTGGATTCTATCTGGTTGTCAGTGGTGCTGCAGTAGGTAAGTATGAGGTGGATTCTATCTGGTTGTCAGTGGTGCTGCAGTAGGTAAGTATGAGGTGGATTCTATCTGTTTGTCAGTGGTGCTGCAGTAGGTAAGTATGAGGTGGATTCTATCTGGTTGTCAGTGGTGCTGCAGTAGGTAAGTATGAGGTGGATTCTATCTGTTTGTCAGTGGTGCTGCAGTAGAGTAGTATGAGGTGGATTCTATCTGGTTGTCAGTGGTGCTGCAGTAGGTAAGTATGAGGTGGATTCTATCTGGTTGTCAGTGGTGCTGCAGTAGGTAAGTATGAGGTGGATTCTATCTGGCTGGTCAGTGGTGCTGCAGTAGGTAGTATGAGGTGGATTCATCTGTTTGTCAGTGGTGCTGCAGTAGGTAAGTATGAGTTGGATTCTATCTGTTTGTCGGGTGTGCTGCAGCAGGCAAGTATGAGGTGGATTATATCTGTTTGCCAGTGGTGCTGCAGTAGCCAAGTATGAGGTGGATTCTATCTGTTTGTCAGTGGTGCAGGTAGGTAAGTATGAGAATTGAATTCTATCTGTTTGTCAGTGGTGCTGCAGGTAAGTATGGTGGATTATATCTGTTGCCAGTGGTGCTGCAGTAGGTAAGTATGAGGTGGATTCTATCTGTTTGCCAGTGGTGCTGCAGTAGGTAAGTATGAGATGGATTCTATCTGTTTGTCAGTGGTGCTGCAGTAGGTAAGTATGAGGTGGATTCTATCTGTTTGTCAGTGGTGCTGCAGTAGGTAAGTATGAGGTGGATTCTATCTGTTTGTCAGTGGTGCTGCAGTAGGTAAGTATGAGGTGGATTCTATCTGTTTGTCAGTGGTGCTGCAGTAGGTAAGTATGAGGTGGATTCTATCTGGTTGTCAGTGGTGCTGCAGTAGGTAAGTATGAGGTGGATTCTATCTGGTTGTCAGTGGTGCTGCAGTAGGTAAGTATGAGGTGGATTCTATCTGTTTGTCAGTGGTGCTGCAGTAGGTAAGTATGAGGTGGATTCTATCTGTTTGTCAGTGGTGCTGCAGTAGGTAAGTATGAGGTGGATTCTATCTGTTTGTCAGTGGTGCTGCAGTAGGTAAGTATGAGGTGGATTCTATCTGTTTGTCAGTGGTGCTGCAGTAGGTAAGTATGAGGTGGATTCTATCTGGTTGTCAGTGGTGCTGCAGTAGGTAAGTATGAGATGGATTCTATCTGTTTGTCAGTGGTGCTGCAGTAGGTAAGTATGAGGTGGATTCTATCTGGTTGTCAGTGGTGCTGCAGTAGGTA
>NW_026289462.1:0-11917 GCF_023373465.1 Oncorhynchus keta
CCTTCTTTAACCTGGATAACCAGATTGTCATAATGCCTCTCCTACCTGTCTATTGACTCTAGACAAAGGAATCCGTCTATGTACAGAATGGAAGCATGGACCATCCTCATAGCATATTGAAGTATTGATCATCAAAGCAGTGTGATATGAAGAAGGTTTCAGGACCAGACCCAGGCAGGTCAGGGGAGCATATCTGATCTGAAGCCCTAACATCACCCCTTGACCTGGGCATCAGATGAACACCCTCCTCTATGAGGGCTGTGAAGCTCTAATGTCACCCCTGACCTGGGCATCAGATGAACACCCTCCTCTATGAGGGCTGTGAAGCTCTAACGTCACCCCTGACCTGGGCATCAGATGAACACCCTCCTCTATGAGGGCTGTGAAGCTCTAACATCACCCCTGACCTGGGCATCAGATGAACACCCTCCTCTATGAGGGCTGTGAAGCTCTAACATCACCCCTGACCTGGGCATCAGATGAACACCTTCTCTATGAGGGCCGTGAAGCTCTAACATCACCCCTGAGGGGACCTACTGAGGACCCACTGAGGAGACCTACTGAGGAGACCTACTGAGGAATCCTGCTGAGGAGACCCACTGAGGAGACATACTGAGGAGACCTACTGAGGAGACCTACTGAGGAGACCTACTGAGGAGTCCTTTTGAGGAGTCCCATTGACTCTGTACCGGTACCCCCTGTATATAGCCTCCACATTGACTCTGTACCGGTACCCCATGTATATAGCCTCCACATTGACTCTGTACCGGTACCCCATGTATATAGCCTCCACATTGACTCTGTACCGGTACCCCCTGTATATAGCCTCCACATTGACTCTGTACCGGTACCCCCTGTATATAGTCTCCACATTGACTCTGTACCGGTACCCCCTGTATATAGCCTCCACATTGACTCTGTACCGGTATCCCCTCTATATAGCCTCCACATTGACTCTGTACCGTAACCCCTGTATATAGCCTCCACATTGACTCTGTACCGCAACCCCCTGTATATAGTCTCCAGATTGACTCTGTACCGGTACCCCCTGTATATAGCCTCCACATTGACTCTGTACCGGTACCCCCTGTATATAGCCTCCACATTGACTCTGTACCGGTACCCCCTGTATATAGCCTCCACATTGACTCTGTACCGGTACCCCTGTATATAGTCTCCACATTGACTCTGTACCGGTACCCCCTGTATATAGCTCCACATTGACTCTGTACCGGTACCCCATGTATATAGCCTCCACATTGACTCTGTACCGGTGCCCCATGTATATAGCCTCCACATTGACTCTGTACGGTACCCCCTGTATATAGCCTCCACATTGACTCTGTACCGGTACCCCCTGTATATAGTCTCCACATTGACTCTGTACCGGTACCCCTGTATATAGCCTCCACATTGACTCTGTACCGGTATCCCCTCTATATAGCCTCCACATTGACTCTGTACCAACCCTGTATATAGCCTCCACATTGACTCTGTACCGGTACCCCCTGTATATAGCCCACATTGACTCTGTACGGTACCCCCTGTATATAGTCTCCAGATTGACTCTGTACCGGTACCCCCTGTATATAGCCTCCACATTGACTCTGTACCGGTACCCCCTGTATATAGCCTCCACATTGACTCTGTACCGGTACCCCTGTATATAGCCTCCACATTGACTCTGTACCGGTACCCCCTGTATATAGTCTCCACATTGACTCTGTACCGGTACCCCTGTATATAGCCTCCACATTGACTCTGTACCGGTATCCCCTCTATATAGCCTCCACATTGACTCTGTACCGGTAACCCCTGTATATAGCCTCCACATTGACTCTGTACCGGTACCCCTGTATATAGCCTCCACATTGACTCTGTACCGGTACCCCTGTATATAGTCTCCAGATTGACTCTGTACCGTACCCCTGTATATAGCCTCCACATTGACTCTGTACCGGTACCCCCTGTATATAGCTCCACATTGACTCTGTACCGGTACCCCTGTATATAGCCTCCACATTGACTCTGTACGGTACCCCTGTATATAGCCTCCACATTGACTCTGTACCGGTATCCCCCATATAGCCTCCACATTGACTCTGTACCGGTACCCCCTGTATATAGCCTCCACATTGACTCTGTACCGGTACCCCCTGTATATAGTCTCCAGATTGACTCTGTACCGGTACCCCCTGTATATAGCCTCCACATTGACTCTGTACCGGTACCCCCTGTATATAGCCTCCACATTGACTCTGTACATTTACCCCTGTATATAGCCTCACATTGACTCTGTACCGGTACCCCCTGTATATAGCCTCCACATTGACTCTGTACCGGTATCCCCTGTATAGCCTCCACATTGACTCTGTACCAGTACCCCCTGTATATAGCCTCCACATTGACTCTGTACGGTACCCCCTGTATATAGCCTCCACATTGACTCTGTACCGGTACCCCTGTATATAGCCTCCACATTGACTCTGTACCGTACCCCCTGTATATAGCCTCCACATTGACTCTGTACCGGTACCCCCTGTATAGCCTCCACATTGACTCTGTACCTGGTACCCCCTGTATATAGCCTCCACATTGACTCTGTACCGGTATCCCCTGTATATAGCCTCCACATTGACTCTGTACCCATTGCCCCTGTATATAGCCTCCACATTGACTCTGTACCTGTGCCCCCCTGTATATAGCCTCCACATTGACTCTGTACCGGTACCCCCTGTATATAACCTCCACATTGACTCTGTACTGGTAACCCCTGTATATAGCCTCCACATTGACTCTGTACCGGTACCCCCTGTATATAACCTCCACATTGACTCTGTACTGGTATCCCCTGTATATAGCCTCCACATTGACTCTGTACCGGTACGCCCTGTATATAGCCTCCACATTGACTCTGTACCGGTATCCCCTCTATATAGCCTCCACATTGACTCTGTACCGGTACCCCCTGTATATAGCCTTCACATTGACTCTGTACCAGTACCCCCTGTATATAGCCTCTAGATTGACTCTGTACCGGTACCCCCTGTATATAGCCTTCACATTGACTCTGTACCAGTACCCCCTGTATATAGTCTCCAGATTGACTCTGTACCGGTACCCCCTGTATATAGCCTTCACATTGACTCTGTACCAGTACCCCCTGTATATAGTCTCCAGATTGACTCTGTACCGGTACCCCCTGTATATAGCCTTCACATTGACTCTGTACCAGTACCCCCTGTATATAGTCTCCAGATTGACTCTGTACCGGTACCCCCTGTATATTTCTGAAAACTGCATTGTTGGTTAAGGGGCTCGTAAGTTTTTTTGCACTATTGGTTAGAGCCTGTAAGTAAGCATTTCACTGTGAGGTCTACCTACACCGTTGTATTCGGCGCATGTGACAAATAACATTTGTTTTAATTTGATTTGTAAATATCATTTACGTTGCCTGCCGACTCAGCCTGAATTTAATTCCACTGCTTTATGGATCACTACGTACATTCAGTCTGAAACTAACCGTCCCAGAAGTAGTTTGTGTGACTTCAAAATGAGTCAGCGATTGGATGGTCTCTAACCAATCAGAGCATCAAAGTTGACGACGTCATAATATAGGCCGCTCGGTTTCATCGACCAATCAGATACGGTCAGAATGTGTTCCCATTCTAGAACTCATCGGGCAGGGAGGCTAATCTGGCCTGATGGTAAAGAGGAAACGTCAGTTGACCAGAGAGGTGTGGATGGGTTACCAGAGAGGTGTGGATGGGTTACCAGAGAGGTGTGGATGGGTTACCAGAGAGGTGTGGATGGGTAGCCAGAGAGGTGTGGATGGGTTACCAGAGAGGTGTGGATGGGTAGCCAGAGAGGTGTGGATGGGTAGCCAGGCTAACTTTTATATGCTGGGTTGAAAAAATATTAAAAGTAGGTATTTATGTGACCACAGTATATTTTATTTTATTTAACGTTTATTTAACTTTTATTTAACTAGGCAAATTAGTTTTTAAGAATACATTCTTATTTACAATGACAGCCCAAGTTGTTTGTCTAGCCGTAGGAGGTGTGTTGTTGAAGTTAAATGGGCTCGTGTGTACAGTACTGGACTGGACTGGATGGAGAATCTGCGGCAGAATTCATTCGTCTCTCAAAGTTTTAGAGAGGATATTAGAGGTGGTTGTTGTGCAGAACAGAGCGGTTCCCGAGAGGTGTCAACAACTCTGTCTTGCTGCAGCTAGTTCTGCCGTTATATCCACTTCATTCTTTTCTATCTCTACGACCGAATCCCTCCGAGATGTTTTGTCTGACTTCTGGAATAGGTGTTCAACTCATTTACTCCTATTGGACAGGAGAGCCCAGCTGCCTGCGACAGTGGAGAAAGCAAACAACGTCTAACACGGAGTCAGAGAAAACAACGTTTCATTCTAATCGGACTCAATATAGTTTAAAGCCACCCTCCTATCGTACTAACCAGTTCTGACATCAGAGAGTTCGTAGCGCAGAGAGACTGGCATGCATTTCCTTTGTCAAGCCTCTCGTAATGTTGTCAGAGAACCACACTGTAAAACAAACACATGGGGACGGGTACTGTCTTTCATCTGAAGAGCCTCTCTGATTGGTTCGTTCCAGAATGACGCTATGGTTCGTTCCAACCTATTCTATTCAATTTGTTTTCTGAAATTAAATAACGAATATGACACGGTATCATTTTAATAATTGAATGAAAGCTTTTAAATTGCTTTCGACACCTCATGTACACCTCATTGATTTAAGTGCTTCTAATCCAATTGAAGTCATGTGGAGATGTAATTCCAAAGTGAGAAATGTACTTGGTACAACATGAAGAAATGGTTTGTATGTATATATATATACAGTGCCTTGCGAAAGTATTCGGCCCCCTTGAACTTTGCGACCTTTTGCCACATTTCAGGCTTCAAACAAAAAGATATAAAACTGTATTTTTTTGTGAAGAATCAACAACAAGTGGGACACAATCATGAAGTGGAACGACATTTATTGGATATTTCAAACTTTTAATAATGTAGAGTAGTTTAGAGTTGTCAGTCAGTAGAATAATGTAGAGTAGTTTAGAGTTGTCAGGTAGTCAGTCAGTAGAATAATGTAGAGTAGTTTAGAGTTGTCAGTCAGTAGAATAATGTAGAGTAGTTTAGAGTTGTCAGTCAGTAGAATAATGTAGAGTAGTTTAGAGTTGTCAGTCAGTAGAATAATGTAGAGTAGTTTAGAGTTGTCAGGTAGTCAGTCAGTAGAATAATGTAGAGTAGTTTAGAGTTGTCAGGTAATCATCAGGAGAATAATGTAGAGTAGTTTAGAGTTGTCAGGTAGTCAGTCAGTAGAATAATGAGGAGTAGTTTAGAGTTGTCAGGTAGTCAGTCAGTAGAATAATGAGGAGTAGTTTAGAGTTGTCAGGTAGTCAGTCAGTAGAATAATGAGGAGTAGTTTAGAGTTGTCAGGTAGTCAGTCAGTAGAATAATGTAGAGTAGTTTAGAGTTGTCAGGTAGTCAGTCAGTAGAATAATGTAGAGTAGTTTAGAGTTGTCAGTCAGTAGAATAATGTAGAGTAGTTTAGAGTTGTCAGTCAGTAGAATAATGTAGAGTAGTTTAGAGTTGTCAGTCAGTAGAATAATGTAGGGTAGTTTAGAGTTGTCAGTCAGTAGAATAATGTTAGTTTAGAGTTGTCAGTCAGTAGAATAATGTAGAGTAGTTTAGAGTTGTCAGTCAGTAGAATAATGTAGAGTAGTTTAGAGTTGTCAGGTAATCATCAGGAGAATAATGTAGAGTAGTTTAGAGTTGTCAGGTAGTCAGTCAGTAGAATAATGTAGAGTAGTTTAGAGTTGTCAGGTAGTCAGTCAGTAGAATAATGTAGAGTAGTTTAGAGTTGTCAGTCAGTAGAATAATGTAGAGTAGTTTAGAGTTGTCAGGTAGTCAGTCAGTAGAATAATGTAGAGTAGTTTAGAGTTGTCAGTCAGTAGAATAATGTAGAGTAGTTTAGAGTTGTCAGGTAGTCAGTCAGTAGAATAATGTAGAGTAGTTTAGAGTTGTCAGTCAGTAGAATAATGTAGAGTAGTTTAGAGTTGTCAGTCAGTAGAATAATGTAGAGTAGTTTAGTTGTCAGGTAGTCAGTCAGTAGAATAATGTAGAGTAGTTTAGAGTTGTCAGTCAGTAGAATAATGTAGAGTAGTTTAGAGTTGTCAGTCAGTAGAATAATGTAGAGTAGTTTAGAGTTGTCAGTCAGTAGAATAATGTAGAGTAGTTTAGAGTTGTCAGGTCAGTAGAATAATGTAGAGTAGTTTAGAGTTGTCAGTCAGTAGAATAATGTAGAGTAGTTTAGAGTTGTCAGTCAGTAGAATAATGTAGAGTAGTTTAGAGTTGTCAGTCAGTAGAATAATGAGAGTAGTTTAGAGTTGTCAGGTAGTCAGTCAGTAGAATAATGTAGAGTAGTTTAGAGTTGTCAGTCAGTAGAATAATGTAGAGTAGTTTAGAGTTGTCAGTCAGTAGAATAATGTAGAGTAGTTTAGAGTTGTCAGGTAATCATCAGTAGAATAATGTAGAGTAGTTTAGAGTTGTCAGTCAGTAGAATAATGTAGAGTAGTTTAGAGTTGTCAGTCAGTAGAATAATGTAGAGTAGTTTAGAGTTGTCAGTCAGTAGAATAATGTAGAGTAGTTTAGAGTTGTCAGTCAGTAGAATAATGTAGAGTAGTTTATAGTTGTCAGGTAATCATCAGTAGAATAATGTAGTATTTTAGAGCTGTCAGTCAGTAGAATAATGTAGAGTAGTTTAGAGTTGTCAGTCAGTAGAATAATGTAGAGTAGTTTAGAGTTGTCAGTCAGTAGAATAATGTAGAGTAGTTTAGAGTTGTCAGTCAGTAGAATAATGTAGAGTAGTTTAGAGTTGTCAGTCAGTAGAATAATGTAGAGTAGTTTAGAGTTGTCAGTCAGTAGAATAATGTAGAGTAGTTTAGAGTTGTCAGGTAGTCAGTCAGTAGAATAATGTAGAGTAGTTTAGAGTTGTCAGTCAGTAGAATAATGTAGAGTAGTTTAGAGTTGTCAGGTAGTCAGTCAGGAGAATAATGTAGAGTAGTTTAGAGTTGTCAGGTAATCATCAGGAGAATAATGTAGAGTAGTTTAGAGTTGTCAGGTAATCATCAGGAGAATAATGTAGAGTAGTTTAGAGTTGTCAGGTAATCATCAGGAGAATAATGTAGAGTAGTTTAGAGTTGTCAGGTAATCATCAGGAGAATAATGTAGAGTAGTTTAGAGTTGTCAGGTAATCAGTCAGGAGAATAATGTAGAGTAGTTTAGAGTTGTCAGGTAGTCAGTCAGTAGAATAATGTAGAGTAGTTTAGAGTTGTCAGGTAATCATCAGGAGAATAATGTAGAGTAGTTTAGAGTTGTCAGGTAATCATCAGGAGAATAATGTAGAGTAGTTTAGAGTTGTCAGGTAATCATCAGGATTGCCTCTCATTGATTGTTTAACACTTGTACGGTGCCAGAATAAAATTATCATATTTTAATTTCCATTTCCTGTGGTTTCCACCTCAAAATAACCAGACATAACCAATTGCAATTCAGTTACTCCTTTTCTTTAAAAAATGTAAAGTTATTTCAAAATTCTTCAAAATGCTTCTTCTTCAGAAAGTGTAGAAAGTGTCGTCGTGTCAGCCGTTGGGTTCTTGTACAGAGAGTGTATATATGGCCTCTGAGTGCTGCTGGTCAATCAAGTACTTTATCCTCCTGAGGGGCAGGAAATGAATTGAAAATGTCTGGGAAAAATCTTAGTTCCACGAGGACATTTAGAGAAAAAAATAAAAAAGGTGGAATGTGTCCCAAAATGGCACCCTATTCCCTGTATGGTGCACTACTTTCAACCAGATCATTGCGAACCCTGGTCAAAGATATAGTGCACTATTTAGGGAATAGGGTGTCATTTCGGACACAGCCGTGGACTCAAGGTCAGCAAAGTGCTAAATGCTGTTTTTGACTCTCTCCAATCCCAGGGTACCCCTGTTCATACCCCCCTACTGATTAGGACAGAGCGGAGTTGACTACTTTTAAGCTAACTCGCAGAGGGCCCCCTATTGCCACGGCTGTTAGCCTCATAAAAATGCACGTGTATGGCTGGGTTCGGCTGAGTGAGAGCACATTTCTCTACTTTGCTTCCCGAAGAATAAAGATGTCCGATATTTGATCAGGGAGGAACGCGGCGTGGCCTGTGCCGGGTACGTTGTGCTCCAAATGCTAAGCATTGTAAAATGAGGCTGAGCGGAAAATCTCTCTCCCAGAGGCCCTTGCAGCGCACTGTAACATCTTAGTGCAAACCAAATCAGGGTACAGTAAATGTAGGAGCATACCTCCATTTAAACGATGTATTGCTGCTTTCGTCATTTAAGGATTTTTACTCTAAATCGCCAGGAGAATACTTGTTTTCTCTCTTTCTCTTCCTCCCACCCCTCCCTTTTCTCTCACTCGGTCTTAACGAAGCACAAAGCCTGTTGGATAGGACGATGCCTGTTTTTCTTCAGGAGGTTAAACTCTCTTCTTTTGACAATCTGTTTGTAGATGTATAACATGGTAATTCTTATCCTAGTCTTTCTTGTTACACAGTTTTTCACCAGCTGTAAGACTGAGGAAATCACAAAGCAATAACCTTGACTTCTGAGTGTGTTATAAAAGGGTCGTCTATCTCTGTTTTTAAAAAAAATTTTTTTTAGGTATTTCTCAAGTTATTCAGAACTATAGAATGTACATACTAATTTCATAATTTGAATAATATATTGTTCTGGAGTTCTGAACTATTTAAAGATATATGATATTATTCAAATATTAAAAATGAGTAACTTGATTTATAAATACTTAATTTACAATTGTCATTACAGAATTTATCGTCATTTATAAACTAAATTCAGTATAAAACAGGCTCATCTTGTATTAGTATATTATGCCAAACCGGTCTCCAGGAAGTGATGTCAGAAAAGGCTCTTGTATTAGTATATTATGCCAAACCGGTCTCCAGGAAATTATGTCATCAAAAGAAGAGGCTGTATTGTTCTGGGGCGGCAGGGTAGCCTAGTGGTTAGAAGGTTGCAAGTTCAAAACCCCGAGCTGACGAGGTACAAATCTGTCGTTCTGCCCCTGAACAGGCAGTTAACCCACTGTTCCCCGGTAGGCCGACTTTGAAAATAAGAATTTGTTCTTAACTGACATGCCTGGTTAAATAAAGGTAAAATAAAATGTAAAAAAAAGTTCTGCTCATTAAGAATTCATAATGTCCCACAATGACTGAGTCAAAGTTCTCAGTTTAATCGTGCTGTATGTTCTATTGTACAGTTGGTGGTGAAATTGAGGTAAATTGTGAGAATACATGTATGATGTATGAAATAGTTTGGATATCTGATCTCATTGGTTAATGCACATTGATCCACATTCAAAGCAGGTTCCGTTTTAACATGGATTTCAATGGAAAACCAATGTTATAGAGTTTTACTATACTGTCTATCTACTGTGGTGTCTGATGGTCTAAATACTGTGGTGTCTGACTAACTGTGGTGTCTGATGGTCTAATCTGACTACTGTAGTGTCTGATGGCCTAATCTGACTACTGTGGTGTCTGGTGGGCTAATCTGGACTACTGTGGTGTCTGATGGTCTAATCTGACTAGCAGTAGTCTGATGGTCTAATCTGACTACTGTGGTGTCTGGTGGTCTAATCGACTACTGTGGTGTCTGATGGTCTAATCTGACTACTGTGGTGTCTGGTGGTCTAATCTGACTACTGTGGTGTCTGATGGTCTAATCTGACTAGCAGTAGTCTGATGGTCTAATCTGACTACTGCGGTGTCTGATGGTCTAATCTGACTACTGTGGTGTCTGATGGTCTAATCTGACTGTGGTGACTGATGGTCTAGTCTGACTACTGTGGTGTCTGATGGTCTAATCTGACTACTGCAGTAGTCTGATGGTCTAATCTGACTACTGCGGTGTCTGATGGTCTAATCTGACTACTGTGGTGTCTGATGGTCTAATCTGACTACTGTGGTGTCTGATGGTCTAATCTGACTACTGTGGTGTCTGATGGTATAATCTGACTACTGTGGTGTCTGATGGTATAATCTGACTACTGTGGTGTCTGATGGTCTGAAAAATCTGACTACTGTGGTGTCAATCTGACTACTGTGGTGTCTGATGGTCTAATCTGACTACTATGGTGTCTGGTGGTCTAATCTGACTACTGTGGTGTCTGATGGTCTAATCTGACTACTGTGGTGTCTGATGGTCTAATCTGACTACTGTGGTGTCTGATGGTCTAATCTGACTGGTCTGATGGTCTAATCTGACTACTGTGGTGTCTGATGGTCTAATCTGACTACTGTGGTGTCTGATGGTCTAACCTGACTACTGTGGTGTCTAATGGTATAATCTGACTACTGTGGTGTCTGATGGTCTAATCTGACTAGCTGTGGTGTCTGATGGTCTAATCTGACTACTGTGGTGTCTGATGGTCTAATCTGACTACTGTGGTGTCTGATGGTCTAATCTGACTACTGTAGTGACTGATGGTCTAATCTGACTACTGTGGTGTCTGATGGTCTAATCTGACTGGTGGTAGTCGATGATCTAATCTGACTACTGTGGTGTCTGATGCTCTAATCTGACTAGCAGTAGTCTGATTATCCATAGGAAAATCTGTGTGGACTTGAATCTGCAACAGCCTCTCTCTACAATAGCCTTCCAGTTATTCTCTCAGCCTCCTCTCTGTCCCAACATTTCTTTCAATTCAATATTTCATTACGGACGTCTCTGGAATTATAGTAAGTTTTATGCAAGCAATCAAGTCCCAATAAATATTTCAAAACCCATACGCCTGCATAATCTAATGTGAACCCTTTTATTCAAGTGTTGGGTCTCTGAAGATGAAAACTGTAAATAAGACAACAGTTCTGAGTTTAGTGAAAACACATTGCGTTTTTATTTAACAAAGATGAATCTAATTCATTGTTGGTTTCCGTCAGCTATATCGTTTTTAACACATCAGTTAGATTGAATGCTGATCCGTGGACAACATCATCACCACATGCCTTTTGCACACATTGTACATAGACTCACCCCTTTTTTCTACTGTGTTATTGACTTGTTAATTGTTTACTCCCATGTGTAACTCTGTGTTCTCTGTTCACACTGCTGTGCTTTATCTTGGCCAGGTCGCAGTTGCAAATGAGAACTTGTTCTCAACTGGCCTACCTGGTTAAATAAAGGTGTTCTCAACTAGCCTACCTGGTTAAATAAAGGTGTTCTCAACTAGCCTACCTGGTTAAATAAAGGTGAAATAAAAAATAAAATAAATAAAATAGTACTCATAAATAGTATATTCATATTTTCAGATCATGCTACAGTTATCAAGTCTATCAGCATTGCTAATTTCCTTTCATTACATCATTTACATTTTAAGTCGTTTAGCAGACGCTCTTATCCAGAGCGACTTCCTTTCTTAGTTATTCCAGATATACCTCGACGAAGAGAAGTTCAAAGGTCTAACAGTCTATAATCTATTCGTAATGATCTATTTATGTTTCGGGGTTCAACCTTGGGTATCATGATGTCATCGCCTCTACTACCTGGGAATCACGTTTTTTTAATGGTGGGGTCACGACCTGGTGGTTGTCTGGTTCCTCTCAGCCTTGTAAAAATATACATGTCGAGGCTTTGTGACGACGTGCGTCTAGGTGGTAGGTCTAGGAGTCAGGCGCAGGAGAGGAGGGAGGTCTGAGGAGCGTGTTTTTAATAAGAAAGTCCACCAACACAGGAATGGCACAATCAAAAGGTACAACGCCCTCGACAACAGACGTACGGAGGAACAAACAAAGGTCCGACACTCCTGTACTTCAGAACCCGTGAAAACCAATAACG
>NW_026289463.1:0-33321 GCF_023373465.1 Oncorhynchus keta
GATCAGGCTGTTGACTGTGGAATGTTGTCGCACTTCTTTTCAGTGGCTGTGCGGAGATGTAGGATTTGGCAGGAACTGGAACACACTGTCATGCGCGTTGATCCGGGGCATTCCAAACATACTCTGTGGGTGACATGTCTGGTGAGTATGCAGGCCATGGAAGAACTGAGAACCAGGAATTGTGTCCAGATCCTTGCGACATTATCATGCTGGAACATGAGGTGAAGTTTGATAAGGATGAATGGCACGATAATGGGCCTCAGAATCTCGCCACGGTATCTCTGTGCATTCAAATTGTCTTCGATATGTCCGTTGTCCATAGCTTATGACTGCCCATATCATAACCCCACATACACCATGGGGCACTCTTTTCACAAAATTTACATAAGCAATTCACTCGCCCACACAACGTCATACATGTGGTCTGTGGTTGTGATTCCGGTTGGACGCACTGCCAAACAATCTAAAAACAACGTTGGAGGCGGCATATGGTAGAGAAGTTAACATGACCTTATCTGGAAACAGCTCTGGTGGACATTCCTGCATTTAGCATACCAATTGCATGGTCCCTTAAAACTTGAGTAAGTAACATTGTGATGTTTGACAAAACTGCACATTTTAGAGTTGCATTTTATTGTCCCCAGCACAAGGTGTATCTGTATAATGATCATGCTGTTTAATCAGCTTCTTGATATTCCATACCTGTCACATGGATGGATTATCTTGGCAAAGGAGAAATGCTCACTAACAGGGATGTAAACAAATTTGTGCACAACGTTTTAGAGAAATAATGAACATTTCTGGGATCTTTTATTCCAGCTCATGAAACATGAAACTCACATTTTACATGTTGCGTTTAATTTTTTTGTTGATTGTAAAGTAGTTAGGTCACATAAAGATGTATGTAATTCATATGAATGAAATCATCAACATGTATTGATCACATCTTTAATAATGCTGCAGAAATTAACTTTAAAGCAGTATTCAAATCCATGTGATATTGTGATCACAATATAATAGCCATATCTAGGAAGTTCCAAAGGCTGGGCCTAATATAGTGTATAAGAGGTCATACAATACGTTTTGTAGTTATTCATATGTTGATGATGTAAATAATATTTGCTGGTATGTGGTGTGTAATGAGGAGCAACCAGATCCTGCACTTGACACATTTATCAAATTGCTTATTCCAGTTACTACTGAGCACGCACCCATTAAGAAAATGACTGTAAAAACTGTTAAATCCCTTGGATTGATGAGGAATTGAAAAGTTGTATGGTTGATAGGGATGAGGCCAAAGGTATGGCAAATAAGTCTGTCAGCCCAACTGATTGGCAAATGTACTGTAAATTAAGAAATCATGTGACTAAGCTTAATTAAGAAAAATAAAAAATAAAATATACCATGAAACAAAGATAAATGATATAAAGAATGATAGTGAAAAGATTTGGAGCACCTTAAATGACATTTTGGGGGAAAAAGCCAACACGGCTCCATCATTCATTGAATCAGATGGCTCATTTATCACAAAACCCACTGATATTGCAAACGACTTTAATTACTTTTTCAGATAAACAAATTAAGGGATGACATGCCAGCAACAAACGCTGAAACTACATCCAAGTGTATCTGACCAAATTATCAAAGACAAGAATTGTACTTTTGAAATCTGTAAAGTCAGTGTGGAGAGATATTTTTTTTTTATTGTTGTCTATCAACAATGACAAGCCACCGGGTCTGATAATCTGGAAGGATAATTAATGAGGATAATAGTGGGACGATATTGCTACTCCATCAATTTAAGCCTACTTGAAAGTGTGTGCCCTCAGGCCTGTAGGCAAGCTAAGTCTTTCCACTGCCCAGGAATAGTAAAGCCCTTTACTGGCTCATATAGCTGACCAGTCAGTCTGTTACCAACCAGTCAGTCTGTTACCAACCAGTCAGTCTGTTACCAACCAGTCAGTCTGTTACCAACCAGTCAGTCTGTTAACCCTTAGTTAACTTCTGAAAGAATTGGTGCTTGACCAGATGCCGTGCAGTAGGTAACTTAGTGGTTAGAGTGTTGGGGCAGTAACTGAAAGGTTGCTGTTGAATCCCTGAGCTGACAAGGTAAAAATCTGTCCTTCTGCCCCTGAACAAGGCATTTAACCCACTGTTCCCTGGTTGGCCATCATTGTGAATATGAATTTGTTCTTAACTGACTTGCCTAGTTAAATATTTGTATTTCCTTTTTAAATACAATGATATTTCACAGTAAACAAATTGACAACAGACTTTCAGCGCGCATATAGGGAAGGACACTCAACAAGCATGGCACTTACACAAATGACTGATGATTGGCTCAGAGAAATTGATGGTAAAATGATTGTGGGGCTGTCTTGTTAGACTTAAGTGCAGTTTTTGACGTTATGGATCATAGTCTGCTGTTATGACTTTACACCCCTGCTATAACGTGATAAAGAGTTACTGTCTAACAGAACACAGAGGGTGTTCTTTATTGGAAGCCTCTAAAACATAGAACTAGGTAGAAGCAGGAATTTCCCAGGGTAGCTGTTTAGCCCCTTGCTTTTTTCAATATTTACTAACGACAT
This sequence comes from Oncorhynchus keta, assembly GCF_023373465.1. Lineage (NCBI taxonomy): Eukaryota > Metazoa > Chordata > Actinopteri > Salmoniformes > Salmonidae > Oncorhynchus > Oncorhynchus keta. Next base: position 2,592 of record NW_026289463.1, read on the forward strand.
GCCACTGGCTTTGAGTAAGGCTAGTGTGTCTATGTTTGCAGATGACTCAACACTATACACGTCAGCTACTACAGCAACTGAAATGACTGAAACACTTAACAAAGAGTTGCAGTTAGTTTCAGAATGTGTAGCAAGGACTAAGTTAGTCCTAAATATTTCTGAAAATAAAAGTTTTATATTTTGTACAAATCATTCACTAAACGCTGAATCTCAACTACACCTCATATTGAATAATGTGGAAATTGAGCAAGTTTAGGTGATTAAACTGCTTGGAGTAACTCTGGATTGTAAACTGTCATTGTCGAAACCTATTGATACCACGGTAGCTAAGATGGGGAGAAGTCTGTCTATAATAAAATGCTGCTCTGCCTTCTTAACAACACTATCAACAAGGCAGGTCCTACAGGCCCTGGTTTAACAACACTATCAACAAGGCAGGTCCTACAGGCCCTGGTTTAACAACACTATCAACAAGGCAGGTCCTACAGGCCCTGGTTTAACAACACTATCAAGGCAGGTCCTACAGGCCCTGGTTTAACAACACTATCAACAAGGCAGGTCCTACAGGCCCTGGTTTAACAACACTATCAACAAGGCAGGTCCTACAGGCCCTGGTTTAACAACACTATCAACAAGGCAGGTCCTACAGGCCCTGGTTTAACAACACTATCAACAAGGCAGGTCCTACAGGCCCTGGTTTAACAACACTTCAACAAGGCAGGTCCTACAGGCCCTGGTTTAACAACACTATCAACAAGGCAGGTCCTACAGGCCCTGGTTTAACAACACTATCAACAAGGCAGGTCCTACAGGCCCTGGTTTAACAACACTATCAACAAGGCAGGTCCTACAGGCCTTGGTTTAACAACACTATCAATAAGGCAGGTCCTACAGGCCTTGGTTTAACAACACTATCAACAAGGCAGGTCCTACAGGCCCTGGAAACACTATCAACAAGGCAGGCAGTTTCTGGTTTTGTCGCACCTGGACTACTGTTCAGTCATGTGGTCAGGTGCCACAAAGAGGGATTTGGGAAAAATTGCAGTTGGCTCAGAACAAAGCAGCCCGGCTCTTAAAAGCACACGGAGAGCTAACATTAATGACATGCATGTCAATCACTCATGGCTCAAAGTGGAAGAGAGATTGACTTCCTCATTACTTGTTTCTGGAAGAGGTGTTGACAAGCTGAAGATACCGAGCTGTTAAAATACTGGCACCCATGCATACCCCACAAGACATGCCACCATAGGTCTCGTGACACTCCCCAAGTCCAGAACAGACTATGGGAGGCACACAGTACTACATAGAGCCATGACTACATGGAACTCTATTCCACATCAGGTAACTGATGCATGCACTAGAATCAGATTTTAAAAGCAGGTAAAAATACACCTTATGGAACAGCGTGGACTGTGTAGTAACAAACATAGGCACAGACACATGCATACAAACACATGATAACATACGCACTATGCACACATATACATGGATTTTGCATTGTAGATATGTGGTAGTGGAGTATGGGCCCTGAGGGCACACACTTTGTGTTGTGAATTCTGTAATGAATGTTTTGTAATGTTTTAAAATTGTACAACTGCCCTAATTTTGCCGGACCCCAGGAAGAGTAGCTGCTGCCTTGGCAGCATGGGGATCCAAAATAAATACATATACAAATAACCCCTAGAGTCTATTGACTTGGTTACAGTACTGGTTGAATGATGGTTAACTGACAGATGGCAGCAATTTTCTGATATCTCTAACATTTCATGTGAATGTTTCACTACTCTAAAACAGACCTGTGTGTGGAGATATATCTCTCTCCTGTCTGGCAAGAGACACAGATTCTGACAATTAGAACAGTTTCCCACAACCTGCCTGCCTAATGAATAGAACGGAATGGGGATATATCTGTCTGTCACTGAACTTAATCATCATAACAACAGGAAAGTCCAACCCAGAGCCAGAAAGTATCACTGAAGTTCATGTTCTCACTGCAGTGTCGAGCCTGTTTGACTACTTGATGGAGCAGAAAATGCTTGGCATTGCTTTTAGGGGGAATATTTAGATTGTGCCATTTTTTAAAGATTTTGTCATTAGCACAAAGTTCAACAAAGGCCCCAATAGATGCTACATATTAGTCCAAATCTAGAAGGGGTAATAGACATGCATTATTTATCTCTATTAAATGCAGAGTAAGAGAGCAGTACACTGATTCACAACATGTTAACAGATTGCAAAGGAATACATACCCATACAAGAACAATACACAACAGAGGGAAATGAAAAGAGAGAAATGAAAAGAGAATAATGAAAGAGACAAATTAAATTATTTCAAAAGCACTGCCTTCCCTTCAAAGAAAAATAGTTTTTAGGCTTGATAATGTTACACTATCAGCGAAACTATCAAAATTATAAAACATTGAGGGATGATTGATACATGATTTTATACCTTTCTTTCTTTTTTCTTGGACAAAGTTTTGGGAAGCCCAGCTTCCCTTGGCATCCATGAATACACACCACTGATAGGAATTTTAAAAATACATACACTAAAACAAAATAACAATGACATTAATATACCAGATTCATTTGAAATTCACATTTGTTTATATTTTTCATTTGACCAAATTAGTCTTATTGAGATGAAAAAAACATTTTTAAGAATGACCTTGTCAAAATAGCAGGACATTAAGTTTCATACAAAGACACATTTACAACATAAAAACACAAAACACAACAATATAAAAAGTTCATCAGACTGTCCACAAGAGGTTTAGAGAGGCAGGACTGAGGGCTTGTAGGCCTGTTGTAAGGCAGGTCCTCACCAGATATCACCGGCAACAATGTTGCCTTTCGGCACAACTCCACCGTCATTGGACCAGACAGGACTGGAAAAAAGTGTTTTTGTCTCACCAGGTTTTATGGTCGGATTCGTGTCGAAAGAATGAGAGTTACACTTCTGTCTATTTGAGCTGGTCAGTATGTGTTGGTGAAATGCATAAGTGTTGCTCTCCACTTTCTGGATTTCGAGTATGATAGCTAAGGAGGTGGAGAAACACTGAATTGAGTTCAGTGAATTGAAGTTCACTGAACTGAATTGAAGTTCAGTTTATAAACATTGAGAACAAAATGATCTTAACAGCTGATCAGGCCGTTAATTGTGGCCTGTGGAATGTTGACCCACTCCTCTTCAATGGCTGTGCAAAGTTGCTGGATGTTGGTGAGAAGTGGAGCATGCTTTTTGTACACGCTGGTCCAGAGCATTCCAAACATGCTCAATGGGAGACATGTCTGGTGAGTATGCAGGTCATGGAAGAACTGGAACATTTTGAGCTTCCAAGAATTGTGTACAGTTCCTTGTGACATTATCATGCTGAAACATGAGGTGAAGGCAGTGGATGAATGGCACGACAATGGTCCTCAGGATCTCGTCACGGTATTTCTGTGCATTCAAACTGCCATCGATAAAAATGCAATTGTGTTCATTGTTTGCTTATTCCTGCCCATACCATAACCCCAGCGCCACCAAGGGGCACTCTAATTACAATGTTGACATCAGAAAACCGCTCACCCACACAACTCCATACGTGCTGTCTGCCATCTGGCCGGTATAGTTGAAACCGAGATTTATCTGTGAAGATCACACTTCTCCAGCGGGCCAGTGGCCATTGAAGGTGAGCATTTGCCCACATAAATGAGGTACGTTGCCAAACTGCAGTCAGGTCAAGTCCCTGGTGAGAACGACGAGCACACAGATGAGCTTCCCTGAGACAGTTTCTGACAGTTTGTGCAGAAATTATTTGGTTGTGCAAACCCACAGTTGGTCTAGACGATCCCTCAGGGGAAGAAGCCAGATGTGGAGGTCCTGGGCTGGTGTGGTTGCATGTGGTCTGAGGTTATGAGGCCGGTTGGGAGTACTGCCAAATTCTCTAAAATGGCATTGAAGGTGGCTTATGGTAGAGGCATTAACATAATCTTCTCTGGTAACAGTGCTGGTGGACATTCCTGCAGTCAGCATCTCAGTTGCACGCTCCCTCAACTTGAAATGCCTGTGACATTTTTTGGGAAACACTTTACATGTTGCGTTTTTCTGTTGTTCAGTATATATCCACTGAAAACTTGTCAAAAACACCTACTGTACATCTTTTGAAATGTTGCGCAGGTTGTGCTTTGTGATGCCTTGAGGGTCCAATACAGGGGGATACATTTACTCAGATTATTTAGTGATTCTGGTCTGAATATACAGTAGGGAAGCAGTAGTCAAGCTAACATTTTAGACTCTATAATAAGCTATAATGTAGCATTGTTCAAGGTTTAACAACTATAATTTAAAAAAAATCACACATCATTACTTTAATATTTGCAACCATCCCATTGCAGTATCATCCACATTACACTAAATGCAAATAGCAAAAATCCATATAATTTTTGCCCCATTTAAATCGATGTCTGTTCCTCAAATCACCGGGGGCAAACTACCTGCCCTCCAGGACACCTACACCACCCGATGTTACAGGAAGGCCATAAAGATCATCAAGGACATCAACCACCGAGCCACTGCCTGTTCACCCCGCTATCATCCAGAAGGCGAGGTCAGTACAGGTGCATCAAAGCTGGGACCGAGAGACTGAAAAAAGCTTCTATCTCAAGGCCATCAGACTGATAAACAGCCACCACTAACATTGAGTGGCCGCTGCCAACACACTGACACTGACTCAACTCCAGCCACTTTAATTATGGGAATTGATGGGAATGATGTAAATATATCACTAGCCACTTTAAACAATGCTACCTTATATAATGTTACTTACCCTACATTATTCATCTCATATTGCATACGTATATACTGTACTGTATATACTGTATATCATCGACTGCATCCTTATGTAATACATGTATCACTAGCCACTTTAACTATGCCACTTTGTTTACATACTCATCTTATATGTATATACTGTACTCGATACCATCTACTGAATCTTGCCTATGCTGCTCTGTACCATCACTCATTCATATATCCTTATGTACATATTCTTTATCCCCTTACACTGTGTATAAGACAGTAGTTTTGAATTGTTAGTTAGATTACTTGTTGGTTATTACTGCATTGTCGGAACTAGAAGCACAAGCATTTCGCTACACTCGCATTAACATCTGCTAACCATGTGTATGTGACAAATAAAATTAGATTTGATTTGATTTTAAATTAGCTCGGATTTACTGGGACTACGACAATGTTTCAAGGAACCACAGACTTATTCTGTAAAACAAATACAATATATATTTTATTCCTACTTTCATTCTATCTCACCAAAACTAGTTAAGCAGCTTTGAACCATCCATATACTGTATAAACCCCATCTATCAAACTGTCTAATCTAGACCATCCATATACTGTATTAACCCCATCTATCAAACTGTCCAATCTAGACCATCCATATACTGTATAAACCCCATCTATCAAACTGTCTAATCTAGACCATCCATATACTGTATAAACCCCATCTATCAAACTGTCTAATCTAGACCATCCATATACTGTATAAACCCCATCTATCAAACTGTCTAATCTAGACCATCCATATACTGTATAAACCCCATCTATCAAACTGTCTAATCTAGACCATCCATATACTGTATTAAGCCCATCTATCAAACTGTCTAATCTAGACCATCCATATACTGTATAAACCCCATCTATCAAACTGTCTAATCTAGACCATCCATATACTGTATAAACCCCATCTATCAAACTGTCTAATCTAGACCATCCATATACTGTATAAACCCCATCTATCAAACTGTCTAATCTAGACCATCCATATACTGTATTAAGCCCATCTATCAAACTGTCTAATCTAGACCATCCATATACTGTATAAACCCCATCTATCAAACTGTCTAATCTAGACCATCCATATACTGTATAAACCCCATCTATCAAACTGTCTAATCTAGACCATCCATATACTGTATTAACCCCATCTATCAAACTGTCTAATCTAGACCATCCATATACTGTATAAACCCCATCTATCAAACTGTCTAATCTAGACCATCCATATACTGTATAAACCCCATCTATCAAACTGTCTAATCTAGACCATCCATATACTGTATAAACCCCATCTATCAAACTGTCTAATCTAGACCATCCATATACTGTATTAAGCCCATCTATCAAACTGTCTAATCTAGACCATCCATATACTGTATAAACCCCATCTATCAAACTGTCTAATCTAGACCATCCATATACTGTATAAACCCCATCTATCAAACTGTCTAATCTAGACCATCCATATACTGTATAAACCCCATCTATCAAACTGTCTAATCTAGACCATCCATATACTGTATTAAGCCCATCTATCAAACTGTCTAATCTTGACCATCCACACAGTCTGTGATTCGTAACAAAGTGGTGTCCCTCCCCACCACTTGTTTTGGTATACAGCTGTACATTGAACAGCTTCTCAAATCTCAGACTTTATCTTTAACTAAAACACTATGCAGCCCCATAATATAACAATTATATGGTGTTGATATGATATGTATTATGATTCTCATGATTCTACACTTATTGTGGTTATATACTGTTATTTATTGTGATTCGATGTTCCAAACATTGCTCACTATATGTCTGTGGCAGAGAGACTAGAAATCATGAGAAAGTAATGGAAGTAAAATTGCCCCCCAAATATGTGCTTCCTATTTCAAATGAAAACGGTGAACAGTCTACGAAGAAAAATAAGAGTTTTGGTGCAGGGACAACCAACTAACACAAACATAATAGTTTGATATTGTTGATGCGATACGACATGATATATCGTGGAAAATAATATCCCGATATGTAACTATCCATTTTTCCCTTCATTACTATTGGATAGGCGTTTTAACGGTCTTGCTGTTATAAATGTAGTTCCTTATTGACACCATTGAGGTAGGGTTTGTTAAGATGACAGATTAGTTTATCGTAGCTTCTGGTCACTACTGTATGTATTGTCTTATCAAAAGGAATACAATGAAATATAATGATTAAAGATATGCTTTTATTCAAATGTCCAGAAGCAGATGTAGCAGAAAAGGAACAACAAATAACAAATGTAGTGTGTATAAAATAGTGAAGGTGAAACATCCTGAAACACTATTATCTCCCCATAATATTAGATTGTTCCATTAATCAAATATATAATTCATCCTTTAAATCCCATATGATTCTTTCCTTTATTGTGATAAAATGTGAAAACAACGCATGTGGTCTGTGACCCAAGCTGACAGGACTGTTTTAAATGGATTCATTCAGTTTAATTTTTGTATTCAAGTGAGGAATCACCTGAAGCATTCCATTAGATAAAAAGTGAAATACAAAACAGTTCTGTCAGTGTCTATGTCAAACATCCGTCCAACATATAAGGTCAGTTTCCTGGACCCAGATTAAGTTTACTCCTGGACTAAAAAGCATGTTGAATGGAGAATCTCCATTGAAAGTAACTAGTCCAGGACAAGGCTTAATCTGTATCCGGAATACCATCCCAAAGAGCAAGACATGCTTTTTTCCCCCTAAAAAATAGGAGTTACTGTTTCCAGTGCTGTTTGCAGAGTACTGTTTCCAGCCCCTTCCATGTCCACCAATCCCCAGTGGGCTCCGATGGAGGTGATTCCGGCACCGTTGAAGCGACCGCTGAGGATCCTCAGCTCATTGCCCATGTTGGTTGGGTAGAAGTTGAAGGAGATTTGGTTGGGCAGGCCGGTTGACAGAGTGCGCCCCATGTTGGTGGTTAACACCAGGTAGCAGATGTAGTCTGCTGGGTTGTACTTCCCAGACACCTCAACGATGGCCTCATCATTAAACAGCTCCATCACCTGCTTTACACTCCCTTCGCGACCGAACACAGGAGACCAGGTGTTGCCGTATCTCAGCTGGAACCTAAAACAGAGGAAGCTTTTCACGTTGGTTGTGTTTTGATAAGGCACATTGAGACCAAGACAGCAGGTAGCGTCAGAGAATATCAAGGAATTACATTTTACATTGTACTCTGGGTTAGATACGATAACAATATTGTTTGGTCATAAACTGAATATGTAATAAACACAAGAAAGAAAGAAAGAAAAGAAAGAAAGAAAGAAAGAAAGAAAGAAAGAAAGAAAGAGAAAGAAAGAAAGAAAGAAAGAAAGAAAGAAAGAAAGAATGAATGAAAGAAAGAAAGAAAGAAAGAAAGAAAGAATGTGTCTGTTGGGCAGTGTAGTTGGACTGAGTCAGTGGTGTTTGTTGGGTAGTGTAGTTGGACTGAGTCAGTGGTGTTTGTTGGGTAGTGTAGTTGGACTGAGTCAGTGGTGTTTGTTGGGTAGTGTAGTTGGACTGAGTCAGTGGTGTTTGTTGGGTAGTGTAGTTGGACTGAGTCAGTGGTGTTTGTTGGGTAGTGTAGTTGGACTGAGTTAGTGGTGTTTGTTGGGTAGTGTAGTTGGACTGAGTCAGTGGTGTTTGTTGTGTTGTGTAGTTGGACTGAGTCAGTGGTGTTTGTTGGGTATTGTAGTTGGACTGAGTCAGCGGTGTTTGTTGGGTAGTGTAGTTGGACTGAGTCAGTAGTGTGTGTTTGGTAGTGTAGTTGGACTGAGTCAGTGGTGTCTGTTGGGTATTGTAGTTGGACTGAGTCAGCGGTGTTTGTTGGGTAGTGTAGTTGGACTGAGTCAGTGGTGTTTGTTGGGTATTGTAGTTGGACTGAGTCAGCGGTGTTTGTTGGGTAGTGTAGTTGGACTGAGTCAGTAGTGTGTTTGGTAGTGTAGTTGGACTGAGTCAGTGGTGTCTGTTTGGTAGTGTAGTTGGACTGAGTCAGTGGTGTCTGTTTGGTAGTGTAGTTGGACTGAGTCAGTGGTGTCTGTTTGGTAGTGTAGTTGGACTGAGTCAGTGGTGTTTGTTTGGTAGTGTAGTTGGGCTGAGTCAGTGGTGTTTGTTGGGTAGTGTAGTTGGACTGAGTCAGTGGTGTCTGTTTGGTAGTGTAGTTGGACTGAGTCAGTGGTGTCTGTTTGGTAGTGTAGTTGGACTGAGTCAGTAGTGTGTGTTCGGTAGTGTAGTTGGACTGAGTCAGTGGTATCTGTTTGGTAGTGTAGTTGGACTGAGTCAGTGGTGTCTGTTTGGTAGTGTATTTGGACTGAGTCAGTGGTGTCTGTTTGGTAGTGTAGTTGGACTGAGTCAGTGGTGTTTGTTGGATAGTGTAGTTGGACTGAGTCAGTGGTGTCTGTTTGGTAGTGTAGTTGGACTGAGTCAGTGGTGTCTGTTTGGTAGTGTAGTTGGACTGAGTCAGTGGTGTCTGTTTGGTAGTGTAGTTGGACTGAGTCAGTGGTGTCTGTTCATGGGTTAGGGTCTGCTCACCCACTGATGTAGTTGTTGCTGTTGTAGTTGTAGTAGTAGTAGTAGTAGTAGTAGTTGTTGTTGGTCTCCCACACTCTGACTCTGTGATGCGTCCCTCACCGTAGGAAGCAAATGGGGTGCCACCTCCCTGACCCACCGCAGAGGAATACGAGTACGGGTCTTTGATGGCTAAAATAACATGGCCAATATGTTTACTATATTTACTATATTAATAATACATCTTTATATATACATCATTTTGATTTTACCAACACATTTCTGAAAGATCTTTACATTATGAATAAAGTGCAGATGAATTAACTGAAGTACATTCTGCAATGATTTAATACATTAGTTTATGTCTCAAAGAAGAACTCCTAAGTCTAACTGAAAAGACAAGTTGGTGAAAGCACAAAAGCTATTATTTTATCATTATAATTCAGAATTGTATTTAACTCACGCAAAGCCAAGCAGCCAGCCAAGAACATTGTGACAACCAGGATTAAGAACATTCTGCAAAAAGTGAGGCATCAACACTTAAGACCTTAAATTTCAGTCAATTTCACTCTCATTCCGTTTCACTTTAAATGGTAAAACTTGAAATAATGTAGTTAATAATGTTTTTCATAGAAGTTTTCCAAAACAAATAAGTCATTTTACCTTTCAGGTCAGTGTTTCCTAGGAGGGAAAAGAAAATAACCTTTTGAATTGTGGTGTAACAAACAACAAACCATTCTTGAATGTGAAATGTTATAAAACGGCTCTAAAAAGTTGAACCTCCTCTTGTTTACTACAATCATTCTTGCAGTGTTAAGCTACTGTCACATTAAAAATAATGTCAGATCATTGAATTTAAATTTAGTGGCAAAAGAGCCAAAATGTTTGTGCCCAAGTACCAAGAGATAATGAGTATTAACTTCATAACATTTCCCACACCAGTATTATGCATTAAATACAAGTGCACATTTTCAATTTAGTTAGATGTGTAGTTACCCACAGTGCTATCTTGAGATGTGTGTCAAAACCTGTGAAAGCTTCTTGTCTCTCTGTCTCTGCCAGGTCCTTCTAGTCTACTGCTTCCTCTAAGAACTGCATTTATACCTGCTGAACATTCCATCAGCTCTAGATGGAAGGAGCATGACAAGGAACACCTTTAGACAGTCACTATTGAGAAGTCAGACATTGTTTACTAATTGGTCGAGGCTACTTTGGGAGGGAGTATCAAGGAAGTACTATAAGGAAATAATAATTGTGTTCTTTGAATTTGTAACAAATCAATGATCTGAAATAGGGATTTAAAAAATATACAATCGAGCCACCTGGAAAAATTCAAAGAATATACCAAAATTGTATGAATGTGTACGAAAATCGCTCAAAATCAGTCTCCCAATCTTCAGTTGTTTTATTACACCAAGAGGAACTCCTTCCCTTCAAACATTATCATGCTGAAAAATACACGTGGATCTGGTCATTAACAGGATGGTTAGTTCATTGGTTTGCTCAAATACCTACAGTATTTTATTGTAGAATATTAGTTTCAGTACATGTATTTCAATTTAATTCTAGATGTGCAGACGAGATTCTAAATGTTTAGCCTCCATCATTGTCCGACGTTTTCTACAGTCTGTTACAATACTCACATCTTCATTAAATCACTGGCAACCTGTTCATGTTACTACAGGATAACAATCTGATTTCATGTTCTGCAGATGAACCAGATAAATATCAGTAGAAGTTACAAAGTGAGAAAATAAATAAAAGATTATATAACCATTACTAAGTGAAATACCCCGAGGCACTTGTTACTACCTATCTATAACATGTGATAGTTGAATTAACATATTGTTAGATGACTTGTTAGATATTACTGCATGGTCGGAACAAGAAGCACAAGCATTTCGCTACACTCGCATTAACATCTGCTAACCATGTGTATGTGACCAATACATTTGATTTGATTTGATTTGATAGTAATACAAATATGTAATGTAGGACCTTATTGATAAAAAATAAAATGTCAATGTAGCACACAATTTTTAAATAATATTTTTAAACATTTCCCACACCAGTATTGTGCATTAAATACAAGTGCACATTTTGTATTTAGTTAGCACTGTGGGTAACTACACAACTATCTTGAGATGTGTGTGAAAACCTGTGAAAGCTTCTTATCTCTCTCTCTCTGCCAGGTCCTTCTAGTCTACTGCTTCCTCTAAGTACTGCATTTATACCTGCTGAACATTCCATCAGTTCTAGATGGAAGGAGTATGACAAAGAACACCTTTATTCACTTACTATTTTATTTTTGTTTCACCTTTATTTAACCAGGTAGGCTAGTTGAGAACAAGTTCTCATTTACAACTGCGACCTGGCCAAGATAAAGCATAGCAGTGTGAACAGCCAACACAGAGTTACACATGGAGTAAACAATAAACAAGTCAATAACACAGTAGAAAAAAAAGAGAAAAAAAGAAGTCTATATACATTGTGTGCAATGGAAGTAGGCGAATAATTACAATTTTTCAGATTAACACGGGAGTGATAAATTATCAGATGGTCATGTACAGGTAGAGATACTGATGTGCAAAAGAGCAGAAAAGTAAATAAATAAAAACATTATGGGGATGAGGTAGGTAAATTGGGTGGGCTATTTACCGATGGACTATGTACAGCTGCAGCGATCGGTTCGCTGCTCAGATAGCAGATGTTTAAAGTTGATGAGGGAGATAAAAGTCTCCAACTTCAACAATTTTTGCAATTCGTTCCAGTCACAGGCAGCAGAGAACTGGAAGGAAAGGCGGCCAAATGAGGTGTTGGCTTTAGGGATGATCAGTGAGATACACCTGCTGGAGCGCGTGCTACAGGTGGGTGTTGCCATCATGACCAGTGAACTGAGATAAGGCGGAGCTTTACCTAGCATGGACTTGTAGATGACCTGGAACCAGTGGGTCCGGCGACGAATATGTAGCGAGGGCCAGCCGACTAGAGCATACAGGCCGCAGTGGTGGGTGGTTTAAGCATTCAGTTTGCTGAGTAGAGTATTGGAAGCTATTTTGTAGATGACATCGCCGAAGTCGAGGATCGGTAGGATAAGTTTGGCGGCGTGAGTGAAGGAGGCATTGTTGCGAAATAGAAATCCGACTCTAGATTTGATTTTAGATTGGAGATGTTTGATGAGTCTGGAAGGAGAGTTTACAGTCTAGCCAGACACCTAGGTACTTATAGATGTCCACATATTCTAGGTCGGAACCATCCAGGGTGGTGATGCTTGTCGGGCGTGAGGGTGCAGGCAGCGAACAGTTGAAAAGCATGCATTTGGTTTTACTAGCATTTAAGAGCAGTTGGAGGCCACGGAAGGAGTGTCGTATGGCATTGAAGCTCGTTTGGAGGTTAGATAGCACAGTGTCCAAGGAAGGGCCAGAAGTATACAGAATGGTATACAGAATACAGAGAAAAGAGTTGGCCCGAGAATTGAATCCTGTGGCACCTCCATAGAGACTGCCAGAGCACCGGACAACATGCCCTCCGATTTGACACACTGAACTCTGTCTCCAAAGTAGTTGGTGAACTAGGCAAGGCAGTCATTTAAAAAAACGAGGCTACTGAGTCTGCCGATAAGAATATGGTGATTGACAGAGTCGAAAGCCTTGGCCAGGTCGATGAAGACGACTGCACAAGTACTGTCTTTTATCGATGGCGGTTATGATATCGTTTAGTACCTTGAGCGTGGCTGAGGTGCACCCGTGACCGGCTTGGAAACCAGATTGCACAGTGGAGAAGGTACGGTGGGATTCGAGATGTTCAGTGATCTGTTTGTATACTTGGCTTTCGAAGAGGGGGATGACTGCGGCAGCTTTCCAATCCTTGGGGATCTCATACGATATGAAAGAGAGGTTGAACAGGCTGGTAATAAGGGTTGCGACAATGGCGGTGGATAGTTTCAGAAATAGAGGGTCCAGATTGTCAAGCCCAGCTGATTTGTACGTGTCCAGGTTTTGCAGCTCTTTCAGAACATCTGCAATCTGGATTTGGGTAAAGAAGCTGGGCAGGCTTGGGCGAGTAGCTGTGGGGGGGGCGGATCTGTTGACCGAGGTTGGAGTAGCCAGGAGGAAGGCATGGCCAGCCGTTGAGAAATGCATGTTGAAGTTTTCGATTATCATGGATTTATCGGAGGTGACCGTGTTACCTAGCCTCAGTGCAGTGGGCAGAGGAGGTGCTCTTGTTCTCCATGGACTTTACAGTGTCCCAGAACTTTTGGAGTTAGAGCTACAGGATACAAGTTTCTGCTTGAAAAAGCTGGCCTTTGCTTTTCTGACTGACTGCGTGTATTGGTTCCTGACTTCCTGAACAGTTGCATATCTCAGGGACTATTCGATGCTATTGCAGTCCGCCACAGGATGTTTTTGTGCTTGTCGAGGGCAGTCAGGTCTAGAGTAAACCAAGGGCTATATCTGCTCTTAGTTCTGCATTTTTTTAACAGAGCATGCGTATCTAAGATGGTGAGGAAGTTACTTGTAAAGAATGACCAGGCATCCTCAACTGACGGGATGATGTCAATATCCTTCCAGGATACCCGGGCCAGGTCGATTAGAAAGGCCTGCTCGCAGAAGTGTTTTAGGGAGCGTTTGACAGTGATGAGGGGTGGTCGTTTGACTGCGGACCCATAGCGGATACAGGCAATGAGGCAGTGATCTCTGATATCGGGGACAGCGGGGGTGTATTTGGAGGGCCAGTTGGTCAGGATAACGTCTATGAGGGTGCCCTTGTTTACAGATTTAGGGTTGTACCTGGTGGGTTCCTTGATGATCTGTGTGAGTTTGAGGGCATCTAGCTTAGATTGTAGGACTGCCTGGGTGTTAAGCATATCCTAGTTTAGGTCATCTAACAGATCAAACTCTGAAGCTAGATGGGGGGCGATCAATTCACAAATGGTGTCCAGGGCACAGCTGGGAGCCGAGGGGGGTCGGTAGCAGACGGCAACAGTGAGAGACTTATTTTCTGGAGAGATTTCTTTTTTTAAAATTAGAAGTTCAAACTGTTTGGGTATGGACCTGGAAAGTATGACATTACTTTGCAGGCTATCTCTACAGTAGACTGAAACTCCTCCCCCTTTGGCAGTTCTAACTTGACGGAAAATGTTATAGTTGGGTATCGAAATCTCTGAATTTTTGGTGGCCTTCCTAAGCCAGGATTCAGACACGGCAAGGACATCAGGGTTGGCAGAGTGTGCCAAAGCAGTGAGTAAAACAAACTTAGGGAGGAGGCTTCTGATGTTGACATGCATGAAACCAAGGCTTTTTCGATCACAGAAGTCAACAAATGAGGGTGCCTGTTACAGGAATTAAATTCCTCTATGTTTTAATACCCAATTAAAATTAAACACTCTGTCAATTCCGAAGAATTTGTAAGACTCTTATTTGCATAAAATGGACAAAGACCAGTCTCAAAATCAACCAGCTGCGTTTATTCTCGAGAGTACTGAACATGATACAGTTTACCACAGGTTATAAACTGAAAATGACGTCATTAGTTTTCGTACTACCCCGTCTCATCTCCGGCCAGTACAATGGCTGTATAGTTCTCAAGCCTTCCCACATCGTCTCTCCCTACTAAGATAATTTACGACCCGAGCCAAGGTCTGCCTGTGTAGATAAGCATTCTAGCCAGTCTGGCTATAAGTTTATTCATTTCTACCAAGGAACAGACAGTCATTATTCTAATTCTTGATTATATTTACACACGTTATATTCAGTACTAGGGTTAAAAGAAAATTCATACATCTATACAGTAACATAATAGTATCCTGATTAGTCAGTCCTGATTGAAATGTATACATAATGAGTCATTATTGATAAAAATCCCTTAACATATCCACCCTATGATTAAATATTATACATCCAATCACACATCTAGTTTTATTAAAATATTAAAGAGCATACTTCTATTTTTATTAGAAATATTTATTGCAAAATATCACCTAAACATAACCCAATTCTTGCATTCACACTGACTGTTTTAGGCCAACATCAGAATCATAACTCTTCTCATCAGAATTTTCGT
This sequence comes from Oncorhynchus keta, assembly GCF_023373465.1. NCBI lineage: Eukaryota > Metazoa > Chordata > Actinopteri > Salmoniformes > Salmonidae > Oncorhynchus > Oncorhynchus keta. The sequence continues at coordinate 18,001 of NW_026289463.1, forward strand.
TACAATCTTCATTGAAACACGAACATCTAAATTCCCAAACATCAAATATGGTCTCCTCGCGAGTGAAAGGATCCGGATTCTTCGATTACGTCCGGAGCCATGTATTTTGTATTCCACTGGTCAGAGCTTAGGATTGGTCCATATATCACCATCTGTGTTATTGATTTCTCCAGAGTCCTGGAAATGATAACTTTCATACACGCAATCAAACACATCCGCACAAAACTAACACAGTCACACAGGTGAAGTTAGCCCATAACACAGTAATCATAACATTTTTCCATCTTCCAAACACACTGTCAACCCAATTAGTCAGAGAAGTATCCACCCCTGAGTTCACGGCCAACTCGTGAGCTAGGGTGTGTAAACCAGCCAAGGCCTTGGTCACTGATCCACCCGGAGCTGTGTCATCGGGGTCCAAACTACCTCCATACCTCCATGGGGCGGCAGGGTAGACTAGTGGTTAGAGAGTTGGACTAGTAACCGGAAGGTTGCAAGTTCAAACCCCGAGCTCTCGTTCTGCCCCTGAACAGGCAGTTATAACCCACTGTTCCTAGGCCATCATTGAAAATAAGAATTTGTTCTTAACTGACTTGCCTGGTTAAAGAAAAATAATAAATACACTCCCACCCTTTTCAGCCAGCAAACATATCCAAGACTATTCTATTCTGCCAAGCCATTCATTACATCTCTGATATAATTGGTGAAGCGCTGTGGATTTTTAATAGATATAATTGATCCAATCCACATTCTCATTGAGAGTGGACCACCAAAAAATACTTGACTCTAATCCTGCCAGGATCTAATTTATAGCTTTGATCTCATCTGCCCCCATACAGGCCATTCCCTTAGGTAACCAGTTTCCCTTTCCTTAAGATCTTTCATCTGAACTATCCACACCGGCTCTTGGCTCTGGACAACTCCACAGTCAGTATCTGCTTTGTCAGGGGACTCTGCTCGTATTCTGCTGACTATAGAGCAATTAGCTGATCTAACTTTTCTACCTGGAATGCACTCCATCTTCTTTCATGCTGGGTATGTAGATTTATGTTGCCCTCGCTGCATGATGTGAGCTATAACCTGTTTCCATGAACTACACAGGGACTTGCATAGATGTCTTCCATAATAGCTGCTCTTAGTCCAAGGGCGTGGTAGAGTATATTCAGGGCATAATGCGCAGACAGGGGTATGGTGGGGTGCTGGTACAGTGGGGGTAAGCCCAGGCACTGGGTGATGATAAGAGAGGTTGTATCTCTGGACATGCTGGTTGTAATGGGTGAGGTCACCGCATGTGTGGGAGTTGGGACAAAGGAGGTATCAGAGGTATGAAGAGTGGAACTAGGGGCTCCATTGTAAACTAAAACAATGATAACTGACTTGAACAACAGTACACAAGGCATATTGACATTTGAGAGAGACATACAGCGAGGCATAAAGTAATCACAGGTGTTGATTGGGAGAGCTAGCTAAAACAACAGGTGAGACAACAACAGCTATTCAGCTAACACAACAACAGCAGGTAAAATGGTGATGACTAGGCAGAGAGGGTCGGATTAACTACACACAGAGCCTGAGTTCGCGGCTGGAGCCGCCAGAGAAAAAATAAATAAACAGAATGGAGTACCGTGATTAATGGACAGTCCAGCAGGCATCAGTTATGTAGCCAAGTGATCATAGTGTCCAGGGGCAGCAGTAGATGGAACAGGGAAGCCGCCACTACGCTAGCGACACGGCGTTTAAAGTTAGTAGCAAGGGGCTAGTAGGAGCGTCTGCTCCGACGGAGGCCGGTTGAAGGCACATTCATCGGCAGACCAGTCGTGGTGGTGAGGTGGGGCGCCGTGTCGACAGAGAATCCAAGCCAGATGGCGATAGGGTATTGTATAATTTTGTTTGCTAGCCGGGAGATGCGCCTGGCTCACGGCTAACTGGTGCTAGCTTCGTGGCAGTGGCGTCAGCCACTATAGCCAATCGGTAGCAGCGGTGATCCGATGCCAAGGTCCAGAGTTTACAGCAAGGATCCGGTGGAGTATTGGGCTCTAGCCGTGTATGAGTGGGGTTCGGGTGAACAGCTGAGTAGGCTGGGAGGTGGGCCTCAGGGATAGCTTTGGTACTGGATGCCACGGTGAGTGCAAGCTAGCTGCAGGCTGTGAGCTAGCTAGCTAGCTGCAAGCTAGCTGTGAAGATCAGAAGTAGTGGTCCAGGGATTACGACAGGAATCCAGCGTTGTTATGGAGAGACAGTCCTATACTGGTAGACTAGCAAGTATTATCTAGGCTAAAAACAGGGCTGGTATCTTTGCAGATGGTAAAAGCCGTTAGCAGTGGCTAACAATGACTAAATAGCTTGTAGCTAATTAGCTGGTTAGCTTCTGGAGGTTCTTGAATGTGTTCTAAAATTGAAAATAATAGCGATTCCGTATCACATTGGATGAGGCAGGTTACCGGAAGGTATAATCGAATTAAAAATCGAAAAGAGATTGAAAATAAATTGAAATGTATATACAAAAACTCGAACAATACAAAAGTACACGAGAGGAACAAACAAACATGTCTTCACTGCTATGCCATCTTGGTACTGAATCATGAAACAATTACAGCATTTTTACTGACTTACAGTTCATATAAGGAAATCAATCAATGTAAATAAATAAATTAGGCCCTAATCTTATGGATTTCACATGACTGGGAATACAGATATACATCTGTTGGTCACGGATACCTTGACAGAGTTGATCAGGCTGTTGACTGTGGAATGTTGTCGCACTTCTTTTCAGTGGCTGTGCGGAGATGTAGGATTTTGGCAGGAACTGGAACACACTGTCATGCGCGTTGATCCGGGGCATTCCAAACATACTCTGTGGGTGACATGTCTGGTGAGTATGCAGGCCATGGAAGAACTGAGAACCAGGAATTGTGTCCAGATCCTTGCGACATTATCATGCTGGAACATGAGGTGAAGTTTGATAAGGATGAATGGCACGATAATGGGCCTCAGAATCTCGCCACGGTATCTCTGTGCATTCAAATTGTCTTCGATATGTCCGTTGTCCATAGCTTATGACTGCCCATATCATAACCCCACATACACCATGGGGCACTCTTTTCACAAAATTTACATAAGCAATTCACTCGCCCACACAACGTCATACATGTGGTCTGTGGTTGTGATTCCGGTTGGACGCACTGCCAAACAATCTAAAAACAACGTTGGAGGCGGCATATGGTAGAGAAGTTAACATGACCTTATCTGGAAACAGCTCTGGTGGACATTCCTGCATTTAGCATACCAATTGCATGGTCCCTTAAAACTTGAGTAAGTAACATTGTGATGTTTGACAAAACTGCACATTTTAGAGTTGCATTTTATTGTCCCCAGCACAAGGTGTATCTGTATAATGATCATGCTGTTTAATCAGCTTCTTGATATTCCATACCTGTCACATGGATGGATTATCTTGGCAAAGGAGAAATGCTCACCAACAGGGATGTAAACAAATTTGTGCACAACGTTTTAGAGAAATAATGAACATTTCTGGGATCTTTTATTCCAGCTCATGAAACATGAAACTCACATTTTACATGTTGCGTTTAATTTTTTTGTTGATTGTAAAGTAGTTAGGTCACATAAAGATGTATGTAATTCATATGAATGAAATCATCAACATGTATTGATCACATCTTTAATAATGCTGCAGAAATTAACTTTAAAGCAGTATTCAAATCCATGTGATATTGTGATCACAATATAATAGCCATATCTAGGAAGTTCCAAAGGCTGGGCCTAATATAGTGTATAAGAGGTCATACAATACGTTTTGTAGTTATTCATATGTTGATGATGTAAATAATATTTGCTGGTATGTGGTGTGTAATGAGGAGCAACCAGATCCTGCACTTGACACATTTATCAAATTGCTTATTCCAGTTACTACTGAGCACGCACCCATTAAGAAAATGACTGTAAAAACTGTTAAATCCCCTTGGATTGATGAGGAATTGAAAAGTTGTATGGTTGATAGGGATGAGGCCAAAGGTATGGCAAATAAGTCTGTCAGCCCAACTGATTGGCAAATGTACTGTAAATTAAGAAATCATGTGACTAAGCTTAATTAAGAAAAATAAAAAATAAAATATACCATGAAACAAAGATAAATGATATAAAGAATGATAGTGAAAAGATTTGGAGCACCTTAAATGACATTTTGGGGGAAAAAGCCAACACGGCTCCATCATTCATTGAATCAGATGGCTCATTTATCACAAAACCCACTGATATTGCAAACGACTTTAATTACTTTTTCAGATAAACAAACTAAGGGATGACATGCCAGCAACAAACGCTGAAACTACACATCCAAGTGTATCTGACCAAATTATCAAAGACAAGAATTGTACTTTTGAAATCTGTAAAGTCAGTGTGGAGAGATATTTTTTTTTATTGTTGTCTATCAACAATGACAAGCCACCGGGGTCTGATAATCTGGAAGGATAATTAATGAGGATAATAGTGGACGATATTGCTACTCCATCAATTTAAGCCTACTTGAAAGTGTGTGCCCTCAGGCCTGTAGGCAAGCTAAAGTCTTTCCACTGCCCAGGAATAGTAAAGCCCCCTTTACTGGCTCATATAGCTGACCAGTCAGTCTGTTACCAACCAGTCAGTCTGTTACCAACCAGTCAGTCTGTTACCAACCAGTCAGTCTGTTACCAACCAGTCAGTCTGTTACCAACCAGTCAGTCTGTTACCAACCCTTAGTTAACTTCTGGAAAGAATTGTGCTTGACCAGATGCCGGTGCAGTAGGTAACTTAGTGGTTAGAGTGTTGGGGCAGTAACTGAAAGGTTGCTGGGTTGAATCCCTGAGCTGACAAGGTAAAAATCTGTCCTTCTGCCCCTGAACAAGGCATTTAACCCACTGTTCCCTGGTTGGCCATCATTGTGAATATGAATTTGTTCTTAACTGACTTGCCTAGTTAAATATTTGTATTTCCTTTTTTAAATACAATGATATTTCACAGTAAACAAATTGACAACAGACTTTCAGCGCGCATATAGGGAAGGACACTCAACAAGCATGGCACTTACACAAATGACTGATGATTGGCTCAGAGAAATTGATGGTAAAATGATTGTGGGGGCTGTCTTGTTAGACTTAAGTGCAGTTTTTGACGTTATGGATCATAGTCTGCTGTTATGACTTTACACCCCTGCTATAACGTGGATAAAGAGTTACTGTCTAACAGAACACAGAGGGTGTTCTTTATTGGAAGCCTCTAAAACATAGAACTAGGTAGAAGCAGGAATTTCCCAGGGTAGCTGTTTAGCCCCTTGCTTTTTTCAATCTTTACTAACGACATGCCACTGGCTTTGAGTAAGGCCAGTGTGTCTATGTTTGCAGATGACTCAACATTATACACGTCAGCTACTACAGCAACTGAAATGACTGAAACACTTAACAAAGAGTTGCAGTTAGTTTCGGAATGGGTAGCAAGGACTAAGTTAGTCCTAAATATTTCCGAAAATAAAAAGTTTTATATTTTGTACAAATCATTCACTAAACGCTGAATCTCAACTACACCTCATATTGAATAATGTGGAAATTGAGCAAGTTGAGGTGATTCAACTGCTTGGAGTAACTCTGGATTGTAAATGTCATTGTCAAAACGTATTGATACCACGGTAGCTAAGATGGGGAGAAGTCTGTCTATAATAAAATGCTGCTCTGCCTTCTTAACAACACTATCAACAAGGCAGGTCCTACAGGCCCTGATTTAACAACACTATCAACAAGGCAGGTCCTACAGGCCCTGGTTTAACAACACTATCAACAAGGCAGGTCCTACAGGCCTTGGTTTAACAACACTATCAACAAGGCAGGTCCTACAGGCCTTGGTTTAACAACACTATCAATAAGGCAGGTCCTACAGGCCTTGGTTTAACAACACTATCAACAAGGCAGGTCCTACAGTTTCTGGTTTTGTCGCACCTGGACTACTGTTCAGTCATGTGGTCAGGTGCCACAAAGAGGGATTTGGGAAAATTGCAGTTGGCTCAGAACAAAGCAGCCCGGCTGGCTCTTAAAAGCACACGGAGAGCTAACATTAATGACATGCATGTCAATCTCTCATGGCTCAAAGTGGAAGAGAGATTGACTTCCTCATTACTTGTTTCTGTAAGAGGTGTTGACAAGCTGAATATACCGAGCTGTTAAAATACTGGCACCCATGCATACCCCACAAGACATGCCACCATAGGTCTCGTGACACTCCCCAAGTCCAGAACAGACTATGGGAGGCGCACAGTACTACATAGAGCCATGACTACTTGAACTCTATTCCACATCAGGTAACTGATGCATGCACTAGAATCAGATTTTAAAAGCAGGTAAAAATACACCTTATGGAACAGCGTGGACTGTGTAGTAACACAAACATAGGCACAGACACATGCATACAAACACATGATAACATACGCACTATGCACACATATACATGGATTTTGCATTGTAGATATGTGGTAGTGGAGTATGGGCCTGAGGGCACACACTTTGTGTTGTGAATTCTGTAATGAATGTTTTGTAATGTTTTTAAAATGGTACAACTGCCCTAATTTTGCTGGACCCCAGGAAGAGTAGCTGCTGCCTTGGCAGCATGGGGATCCAAAATAAATACATATACAAATAACCCCTAGAGTCTATTGACTTGGTTACAGTACTGGTTGAATGATGGTTAACTGACAGATGGCAGCAATTTTCTGATATCTCTAACATTTAATGTGAATGTTTCATAACTCTAAAACAGACCTGTGTGTGAGATATATCTCTCTCCTGTCTGGCAAGAGAAACCTATTCTGACGATTAGAGCAGTTTCCCACAACCTGCCTGCCTAATGAATAGAACGGAATGGGGATATATCTGTCTGTCACTGAACTTAATCATCATAATAACAGGAAAGTCTAACCCAGAGCCAGAAAGTATCACCTTCATGATCTCACCGCAGTGTCGAGTCTGTTTGACTACTCTATGGAGCAGAAAAATGCTTGGCATTGCTTTTAGGGATGATATTTAGATCGGACCAAAAAAAATGTAATTTTGTCATTGATACAAAGTTCAACAAAGGCCCCAATAGATGCTGCAAATTAGTCCAAATCCAGGAGGAGTATAAGACACTAACAGCTTACAGACGGTAGGCAATTAAGGTCACAGTTATGAAAACTTAGGACACTAAATAGGCCTTTCTGCTGACTCTGAAAAACACCAAATGAAAGATGCCCAGGGTCCCTGTTCATCTGCGTGAACGTGCCTTAGGCATGCTGCAAGGAGGCATGAGGACTGCAGATGTGGCCAGGGCAATAAATTGCAATGTCCAAACTCTAAGACGCCTAAGACAGCGCTACAGGGGAGACATTCTGCAGGCTCATCCTGATCCCTCATCCTCATCCCTCCAGCATGACAATGCCACCAGCCATACTGCTCGTTCTGTGCGTGATTTCCTGCAAGACAGGAATGTCAGTGTTCTGACATGGCCAGCAAAGAGCCCGCATCTCAATCCGATTGAGCAATTCTGGGACCTGTTGGATCGGACATTCCCCCAATGTCCAGGAACTTACAGGTGCCTTTGTAACGGGCGTTCGTCTGTTGAAGAAAGAGAGTCGGACCGAAATGCAGCGTGTTGGTTACTCATGACTTTAATGAAATGAATCACGGTACATGAAATAACTATTAAAGACGAAAACAACAAACGGAACATGAAACTTATTACAGCCTATCTGGTGAAACTACACAAAGACAGGAACAATCACCCACGAAATACAAAGCGAAACTATGGCTCCCTAAATACGGTTCCCAATCAGAGACAACGATAAGCACCTGACTCTGATTGAGAATCGCCTCAGGCAGCCAAGCATAACAACACCCCTAATCAGCCGCGATCCCAAATAATACAAACCCCAATACGAAAACAACATATAAACCCATGTCACACCCTGGCCTACCCAAACATATAACAAAAACACAAAATACAATGACCAAGGCGTGACAGAACCCCCCTAAGGTAGCGGACTCCCCGGACGCACCTCAAAAGCATAGGGAGGGTCCGGGTGGGCGTCTGTCCATGGTGGCGGTTCTGGCTCGGGACGTGGACCCCACTCCATTAGTGTCCTAGTTCCTCCCCTTCGCGTCCTGGGATAATCCACCCTCTCCGCCGACCATGGCCTAATAGTCCTCACCCAGATCCCCACATAACTGAGGAGCAGCTCGGGACAGAGGGGCAGCTCGGGACAGAGGGGCAGCTCGGGACAGAGGGGCAGCTCGGGACTGAGGGGTAGCCCAGTACTGAGAGGAAGCCCAGTACTGAGAGGAAGCCCAGTACTGAGATGAAGCTCAGGCAGGTAGTAGGCTCCGGTAAATCCTGGCTGGCTGGCAGAACTGGAAGATTCAGGTTGACAAGAAGATCTGGAAGAGACTGGTTGTCTGGCAGATCTGGAAGAGACTGGTTGTCTGGCAGATCTGGAAGAGACTGGTTGTCTGGCAGATCTGGAAGAGACTGGTTGTCTGGCAGATCTGGAAGAGACTGGTTGTCTGGCGGCGCTGGGCAGACCGGGCGGCACTGGCGGCGCTGGGCAGACTGGGAGCACTGGCGGCGCTGGGCAGACTGGGAGCACTGGCGGCGCTGGGCAGACTGGGAGCACTGGCGGCGCTGGGCAGACTGGGAGCACTGGCGGCGCTGGGCAGACTGGGAGCACTGGCGGCGCTGGGCAGACTGGGAGCACTGGCGGCACTGGGCAGACTGGGAGCACTGGCGGCGCTGGGCAGACTGGCGGCGCTGGGCAGACGGGAAGACTCCTGCAGCGCAGGAGAGGAGAAAGGCTCTGGCTGCGCTAAACAAGCGGGAGACTCCGACAGCGCAGGAGAGGAGAAAAGCGCTGGCTGCGCTGAACAGGCGAGGCGCACTGGAGGCCTGGTGCGTGGTGCTGGAACTGGTGGTACTGGATCGAGGACACGCACAGGAAGCCTGGTGCGGGGAGCTGCTACCGGAGGACTGGAGTGTGGAGGTGGCACAGGATGGGCTAGACCGTGAAGGCGTACAGGAGATCTTGAGAGCAGTGTAGGCACAGGACGTGCAAGGCTAGGGATGTGCACAGGAGGCCTGGTGCGTGAGGCTGGCACCAACTTCACCAGCCGACTAACACGCACCTCAGGTTGAGTATAGAGCGCTAACTCAGGTGCTATCAAATCCCCGACACGATCCGTCGGACGAATATTGTATCTATAGCACCAAGCTAGCAACTCCCTCATTACTCTCCACTCCACTTTCCCCATTAACTCCTTCACAGTCTCTGCTTCGCTCACCTCTAACACTGGCTCTGGTTCTGGTCTCCTCCTTGGCTCCTCACGATAAACAAGGAGAGTTGGCTCAGGTCTATCTCCTGACTCAGCCATACTCTCCCTGAGCCCCACCCCAATACATTTTTTTGAGTGACTTTCGGTTTTCGCTCTGCGCCGCCTTCTCTTTTTATTGACTCCATTCGCCTATAGCCCTCTTCGCATTGCTGCAGCGAATCCCAGGCGGGCGCCTGCACTCTCTCTGGGTCGGCCGCCCACCTGTCGATTTCTTCCCACGTCGTATACTCCATGCGTCTACCGTCCATAACGTCCTCCTTTCGCTGCTGAAGCTGTCGTTGTCGCTGCCAGTTTACACACTGCTCAGTCCGTGAGTGGTGGGTGATTCTGTAACAGTGTTCGTCTGTTGAAGAAAGAGAGTCGGACCGAAATGCAGCGTGTTGGTTACTCATGACTTTAATGAAATTAATCGCGGTACATGAAATAACTATTAAATACGAAAACAACAAACGGAACGTGAAACTTATTACAGCCTATCTGGTGAAACTACACAAAGACAGGAACAATCACCCACGAAATACAAAGCGAAACTATGGCTCCCTAAACACGGTTCCCAATCAGAGACAACGATAAGCACCTGACTCTGATTGAGAATCGCCTCAGGCAGCCAAGCCTAACAACACCCCTAATCAGCCGCGATCCCAAATAATACAAACCCCAATACGAAAACAACATATAAACCCATGTCACACCCTGGCCTACCCAAACATATAACAAAAACACAAAATACAATGACCAAGGCGTGACAGCCTTGGTGGAAGAGTGGGGTAACCTCTGCCAGCAAGAACTGGCAAATCTGATGCAGTCCATAAGGAGGAGATGCACTGCAGTACTTAACGCAGCTGGTGGCTACACCAGATACTGACAGTTGCTTTTGATTTTGACTCCCCAATGTTCAGGGACACATTATTCCATTTCTGTTAGTCACATGTCTGTGGAACTTGTTCTGTTTATGTCTCAGTTGTTTAATCTTATGTTCATACAAATATTTACACATGTTAAGTTTGCTGAAAATAAACGCAGTTGACAGTGAGAGGATTTTTTTCTTTTTAGATTAAATAAATAACAAGTAAAAATACATTATCTATCATTATTAAAAATTTAAGAGTGGGGAGACACACTTAGAAACCTTGCCTTAAACATAATGATTTAAAACACAGTACACACACACATACACACACACACACAAACACACACACACACACACACACACACACACACACACACACACACACACACACACACACACACACACACACACACACACACACACACACACACACACACACACACACACACACACACACAGGAATGAGGATATGCTAAAAACTCTGTCACACAAAACTTTGAACAACAATCCAAACTAGGAAACTAGAGAAACTTGAGATCAGGTCATGGTAGCTATATTCGTCTATAGACTTCTGTAGTCTTTCATCCTATAATTGTCTGTTCCATGCACTTGAACTTGATTGAACTGACTGTAAAATGTGTGCATATATTTCTCTTGTATACAGGGGTTGAGAGGATTTGTCAGGACTCTGAGAATGGTTTTGAACATCCAGCTTGGTCTGAAGACATTGAGTTAATTACTTCCCTTGGTGTTGGCTGCTTTTTCAGCCCTTCAATGCTTCTTCCTAATGGCTTACTTGTTCTGTTTGAGAACCGGACGTGGAGGAAGGAAGAGGAAATAAAAGTGATTCCAGACCCATCCTTTCTCTCCATCCTCCTCTCTTCTATATCAGCTGCTCCAGAGACCATAAAAGACCTTCTGCTCGTGATAAAAATATAATTCTAATAATATAATAATAATAATAATAATAATATAATAATAATATAATAATAATATAATAATAATATAATAATAATAATATAATAATATAATAATAATAATAATAATAATATAATAATAATAATATAATAATATAATAATAATATAATAATAATAATATATGCCATTTAGCTGACGCTTTTATCCAAAGCGACTTACAGTCATGTGTGCATACATTCTACGTATGGGTGGTCCCGGGAATCGAACCCACGACCCTGGCGTTACAAGCGCCATGCTCTACCAACTGAGCCACAGAAGGACCACTTTTTCTTTTTCAATCATCCAGGCTGTATCACAACCGGCCGTGATTGGGAGTCCCATAGTGCGGCACACAATTGGCCCAGCGTTGTCCAGGTTTGGCCGGTGTAGGCCGTCATTGTAAATAGGAATTTGTTCTTAACTGGCTTGCCTAGTTAAACAAAGGTTAAATTAAAAATAAAAAATAAAAAAATGCTCCAAAAACATAATTGTTCCACTCCAAAGACATGATTATAATTTACATGGTTGAGAAGTGCAAGATGTGCACGTACATGTACTCTGTTGTCGCAAATCACACATCAATAAAATGCAAGTTCATTGCCTTACATACAAGTATAGCCTTATACCAACACATGTAAAGTAAGATCTAATGTCAACAATGCACACATCATGAAACATATCATTGTTTAATTGTGGAGAAGGATAATCAAAAAAATGTATCATGCATTTTTAGCAGAAAAGGCATCTCGAACATGTGAACTTTCATGTGCCTTAATAACAAACTTGTATGCCATCTGTAAATACGAATTCAATTGTTAAATTACGAGCCTAGTTGGTTTAGTCTCAGAAAAAGACAGCAATGTTCCTGCTAGCTGCTGAAATTATGAGTGGGCTGGACATGCCGAGAGATGAGTTTGGATTGGTCTGCCATACATTTAAATAAAAATTATCTCACCTTTACTAAACCAGGTAGGCTAGTTGCGACCTGACCAAGATAAAGCAAAGCAGTTTGACAGATACAACAACACAGAGTTACACATGGAATAAACAAACATACAGTCAATAATCCAGACGGGGAAAAAGTAGATATACAGTGTGTGCAAATGAGGTAAGATAAGGGAGGTAAAGGCAATAAAATAGGCCATAGTGTAACAGTATAGCTTCCGTCCCTCTCCTCACCCCAACCTGGGCTCGAACCAGGGACCCTCTACACACATCGACAACAGCCACCCTCGAAGCATCATTACCCATCGCTCCACAAAAGCCACGGCCCTTGCAGAGCAAGGGGAACAACTACTTCAAGGTCTCAGAGCGAGTGACGTCACCGATTGAAACGCTATTAGCACGCAACACACTAACTAGCTAGCCATTTCACATTATTTACACTAGCAGCGAGGTAATTACAATATAGCAATTAAACACAGGAGTGATAGATGTGCAGAAGATGAATGTGCAACTATACTGGGATGCAAAGGAGCAAAATAAATAAATAAATACAATATGGGCATGAGATAGTTGGATGGGTTATTTACAGATGGGTTATGTGCAGGTGCATTGATCTGTGAGCTGCTCTGACAGCTGGTGCTTGAAGTTAGTGAGGGAGATATGAGTCTCCAGCTTCAGCGATTTTTGCAGTTCGTTCCAGTCATTGGCAGCAGAGAACTGGAAGGAGAGGCGGACAAAAAAAGAATTGGCATTGGGGATGACCAGTGAAATATACCTGCTGGAGCGCGTGCTATGGTTGGGTGCTATAGCGTGCTATGGTGACCACTGAACTGAAATAAGGCGTGGCTTTACCTAGCAAATACTTGTAGATCACCTGGAGCAAGTGGGTTTGGCCAAGAGTACGAAGCGAGGGCCAGCCAACGAGAGCGTACAGTTTGCAGTGGTGGGTAGTATATGGGGCTTGGGTGACAAAACGGATTGCACTGTGATAGACTACATCCAATTTGTTGAGTAGAGTGTTGGAGGCTATTTTGTAATGACATCGCCGAAGTCGAGCATCGGTAGGATAGTAAGTTTTAGGAGGGTATGTTTGGCAGTATGAGTGAAGGATGCTTTGTTGTGAAATAGGAAGCCGATTCTAGATTAAATTTTGGATTGAGATGCTTAATGCGGGTCTGGAAGGAGAGTTTACAGTCTAACCAGACACCTAGGTATTTGTAGTTGTCCACATATTCTAGGTCAGAACGGACCAGAGTAGTGATGCTGGATGGGTGGGCAGGTGCGGGCAGCAATCGGTTGAAGAGCATGCATTTTGTTTTACTTGCAATTGAAGGCCACGGAAGGAGAGTTGTATGGCATTGAAGCTCGTCTGGAGGTTAGTTAGCACAGGGTCCAAAGAAGGGCCAGAAGAATACAGAATGGTGTTGTCTGCGTAGAGGTGGATCAGGAATCACCAACAGCAAGAGCGACATCATTGATGTATACATAGAAGAGAGTTGGCCCGAGAATTGAACCCTGTGGCACCCCCGTAGAGACTGCCAGAGGTCTGGACAATAGGCCTCCGATTTGACAAACACGGCACACTACCAGAGAAGTAGTTGGTGAACCAGCCGAGGCAGTCATTTGAGAAGCCAAGGCTGTTGAGTCTGCCGATAAGAATGTGGTGATTGACAGAGTCGAAAGCCTTGATGAAGACGGCTGCACAGTACTGTCTTTTATCGATGGTGTTTATAATATCATTTAGGACCTTGAGCGTGGCTGAGGTGCACCCATGACCAGCTCGGAAACCAGATTGCATAGTGGAGAAGGTACGGTGGGATTAGAAATGGTCAGTGATCTGTTTATTAACTTGGCTTTCGAAGTATTTAGAAGGTCAGGATTGATATAGGTCTATATCAGTTTGGGTCTAGATTGTCTCCCAATTTGAAGAGGGGGATGACCGCGGCAGCTTTCCAATCTTTGGGGATCTTAGACAATATGAAAGTGAGGTTGAATAGGCTAGTAATAGGGGTTGCAACAATGTTGGCAGATAATTTTAGAAAGAGAGGTTGCAGAATGTCTATTCCAGCTGATTTGTATGGGTCCAGATTTTGCAGCTCTTTAAGAACATCAGCTAACTGGATTTGGGTGAAGTAGAAATGGGGAAGCTTGGGCGAGTTTCTGTGGGGGTGGTGCAGGGCAGTTGACCGGGGTTGGGGTAGCCAGATGGAAAGCATGGCCAGCTGTAGAAAAATGCTTACTTGGGGAGGAGGCCTCTAATGTTAACATGCATGAAACCAAGGCTTTTAAATCAACAAATGAATGCGCCTGGGGAATGGGAGTGGAGCTATGCAGTGCAGGGCCTGGATTAACCTCTACATCACCAGAGGAACAGAGGAGGAGTAGGATAAGGGTACGGCTAAAGGCTATAAGAGCTGGTCGTCTAGTACGTTCGGAACAGTGAATAAAAGGAGCAGGTTTCTGGGCGCGATTGAATCAAGGCATAATATACAGACAAAGGTATGGTAGGGTTTGAATAAAGTGGAGGTAAATCTAGGCATAGAGTGATGATGAGAGAGATATTGTCTCTTTAAACATAATTTAAACCAGGTGATGTCACCTCATGTGGTGTGGGAGGTGGAACTGAAGGGTTAGTTAAGGCATATTGAGCAGGGCTAGAGGTTCTACTGTGAAATAAGAGAATAATCACTAATCAGAAGAGCAATGGACAAGGCATAATGACATTAGGGAGAGACATACGTAGCCGAGTGATCATTGGGGTCCAGTGAGTAGTTAAGCTGGCTGGAGACATGGAGATTCAGACAGCTAGCTGGCCGGGCTAGCAAGTAGCACAAGGGCCTTAGACGCACGTCGGGCGGAAGAGGTCTGTTGTAGCCTCCTCGTGCAGTAACATCGGCAGACCAGCCGTGATGGATTGGTAGGGTTCCGTTTAGTAAAAGTGCATGGTCCAATTTGGCCGATGGACCTATTCAGCTACCAGTCCGATATTCCTAGACAGCTAGCAGGCTAGCATATGGGCATTCAGGGGACATCGCGACGGAGGGGCCTGTTGCAAAAGAACACTCGGCAGATTATGTCGGTAGTCAAGACGTGATGGATTAGCAGGGCTTCGTGTAGTAAAAGGGGTCCAGGACAATTGGCAAAAATAGGTATTGTAGCCCAAAGAGTAGA
>NW_026289464.1:0-4484 GCF_023373465.1 Oncorhynchus keta
CATAAACATCTCTACCTATCTGAATGTGTTTTCATAAACATCTCTACCTATCTAATAGTGTTTTCATAAACATCTCTACCTATCTAAGTGTTTTCAAACATCTCTACCTATCTAATAGTGTTTTCATAAACATCTCTACCTATCTAATAGTGTTTTCATAAACATCTCTACCTATCTAATAGTGTTTTCATAAACATCTCTACCTATCTAAGTGTGTTTTCATAAACATCTCTACCTATCTAATAGTGTTTTCATAAACATCTCTACCTATCTAATAGTGTTTTCATAAACATCTCTACCTATCTAAGTGTGTTTTCATAAACATCTCTACCTATCTGAATGTGTTTTCATAAACATCTCTACCTATCTGAATGTGTTTTCATAAACATCTCTACCTATCTAATAGTGTTTTCATAAACATCTCTACCTATCTAATAGTGTTTTCATAAACATCTCTACCTATCTAATAGTGTTTTCATAAACATCTCTACCTATCTAATAGTGTTTTCATAAACATCTCTACCTATCTAAGTAGTGTTTTCATAAACATCTCTACCTATCTAATAGTGTTTTCATAAACATCTCTACCTATCTAATGTGTTTTCATAAACATCTCTACCTATCTAATAGTGTTTTCATAAACATCTCTACCTATCTGAATGTGTTTTCATAAACATCTCTACCTATCTAATAGTGTTTTCATAAACATCTCTACCTATCTAATAGTGTTTTCATAAACATCTCTACCTATCTAATAGTGTTTTCATAAACATCTCTACCTATCTAATAGTGTTTTCATAAACATCTCTACCTATCTAAGTGTGTTTTCATAAACATCTCTACCTATCTAATAGTGTTTTCATAAACATCTCTACCTATCTGAATGTGTTTTCATAAACATCTCTACCTATCTAATAGTGTTTTCATAAACATCTCTACCTATCTAAGTAGTGTTTTCATAAACATCTCTACCTATCTAAGTGTGTTTTCATAAACATCTCTACCTATCTAATAGTGTTTTCATAAACATCTCTACCTATCTGAATGTGTTTTCATAAACATCTCTACCTATCTAAATGTGTTTTCATAAACATCTCTACCTATCTAAGTGTGTTTTCATAAACATCTCTACCTATCTAATAGTGTTTTCATAAACATCTCTACCTATCTGAATGTGTTTTCATAAACATCTCTACCTATCTAATAGTGTTTTCATAAACATCTCTACCTATCTAATAGTGTTTTCATAAACATCTCTACCTATCTAATAGTGTTTTCATAAACATCTCTACCTATCTGAATGTGTTTTCATAAACATCTCTACCTATCTGAATGTGTTTTCATAAACATCTCTACCTATCTAATAGTGTTTTCATAAACATCTCTACCTATCTGAATAGTGTTTTCATAAACATCTCTACCTATCTAATAGTGTTTTCATAAACATCTCTACCTATCTAATAGTGTTTTCATAAACATCTCTACCTATCTAATAGTGTTTTCATAAACATCTCTACCTATCTAATAGTGTTTTCATAAACATCTCTACCTATCTAATAGTGTTTTCATAAACATCTCTACCTATCTAATAGTGTTTTCATAAACATCTCTACCTATCTAATAGTGTTTTCATAAACATCTCTACCTATCTAAGTGTGTTTTCATAAACATCTCTACCTATCTAATAGTGTTTTCATAAACATCTCTACCTATCTAAGTGTGTTTTCATAAACATCTCTACCTATCTGAATGTGTTTTCATAAACATCTCTACCTATCTAATAGTGTTTTCATAAACATCTCTACCTATCTAAGTGTGTTTTCATAAACATCTCTACCTATCTAATAGTGTTTTCATAAACATCTCTACCTATCTGAATGTGTTTTCATAAACATCTCTACCTATCTAATAGTGTTTTCATAAACATCTCTACCTATCTAAGTGTGTTTTCATAAACATCTCTACCTATCTAAGTAGTGTTTTCATAAACATCTCTACCTATCTAATAGTGTTTTCATAAACATCTCTACCTATCTAATAGTGTTTTCATAAACATCTCTACCTATCTAAGTGTGTTTTCATAAACATCTCTACCTATCTAAGTGTGTTTTCATAAACATCTCTACCTATCTAATAGTGTTTTCATAAACATCTCTACCTATCTGAATGTGTTTTCATAAACATCTCTACCTATCTAATAGTGTTTTCATAAACATCTCTACCTATCTAATAGTGTTTTCATAAACATCTCTACCTATCTAATAGTGTTTTCATAAACATCTCTACCTATCTGAATGTGTTTTCATAAACATCTCTACCTATCTGAATGTGTTTTCATAAACATCTCTACCTATCTAATAGTGTTTTCATAAACATCTCTACCTATCTGAATGTGTTTTCATAAACATCTCTACCTATCTAATAGTGTTTTCATAAACATCTCTAGCTATCTAATAGTGTTTTCATAAACATCTCTACCTATCTGAATGTGTTTTCATAAGCATCTCTAGCTATCCTAATGAATGTTTTCATAAACATCTCTACCTATCTGAATGTGTTTTCATAAACATCTCTACCTATCTGAATGTGTTTTCATAAACATCTCTACCTATCTAATAGTGTTTTCATAAACATCTCTACCTATCTAATAGTGTTTTCATAAACATCTCTACCTATCTAATAGTGTTTTCATAAACATCTCTACCTATCTAAGTAGTGTTTTCATAAACATCTCTACCTATCTAATAGTGTTTTCATAAACATCTCTACCTATCTAATAGTGTTTTCATAAACATCTCTACCTATCTAATAGTGTTTTCATAAACATCTCTACCTATCTAATAGTGTTTTCATAAACATCTCTACCTATCTAATAGTGTTTTCATAAACATCTCTACCTATCTAAGTGTGTTTTCATAAACATCTCTACCTATCTGAATGTGTTTTCATAAACATCTCTACCTATCTAATAGTGTTTTCATAAACATCTCTACCTATCTAATAGTGTTTTCATAAACATCTCTACCTATCTAATAGTGTTTTCATAAACATCTCTACCTATCTAATAGTGTTTTCATAAACATCTCTACCTATCTAATAGTGTTTTCATAAACATCTCTACCTATCTAAGTGTGTTTTCATAAACATCTCTACCTATCTGAATGTGTTTTCATAAACATCTCTACCTATCTAATAGTGTTTTCATAAACATCTCTACCTATCTAATAGTGTTTTCATAAACATCTCTACCTATCTAATAGTGTTTTCATAAACATCTCTACCTATCTAATAGTGTTTTCATAAACATCTCTACCTATCTAATAGTGTTTTCATAAACATCTCTACCTATCTGAATGTGTTTTCATAAACATCTCTACCTATCTGAATGTGTTTTCATAAACATCTCTACCTATCTGAATGTGTTTTCATAAACATCTCTACCTATCTAATAGTGTTTTCATAAACATCTCTACCTATCTAAGTGTGTTTTCATAAACATCTCTACCTATCTGAATGTGTTTTCATAAACATCTCTACCTATCTAATAGTGTTTTCATAAACATCTCTACCTATCTAATAGTGTTTTCATAAACATCTCTACCTATCTAATAGTGTTTTCATAAACATCTCTACCTATCTAATAGTGTTTTCATAAACATCTCTACCTATCTAATAGTGTTTTCATAAACATCTCTACCTATCTAATAGTGTTTTCATAAACATCTCTACCTATCTAATAGTGTTTTCATAAACATCTCTACCTATCTAATAGTGTTTTCATAAACATCTCTACCTATCTAATAGTGTTTTCATAAACATCTCTACCTATCTGAATAGTGTTTTCATAAACATCTCTACCTATCTAATAGTGTTTTCATAAACATCTCTACCTATCTAAGTGTGTTTTCATAAACATCTCTACCTATCTAATAGTGTTTTCATAAACATCTCTACCTATCTAATAGTGTTTTCATAAACATCTCTACCTATCTAATAGTGTTTTCATAAACATCTCTACCTATCTAATAGTGTTTTCATAAACATCTCTACCTATCTAAGTGTGTTTTCATAAACATCTCTACCTATCTGAATGTGTTTTCATAAACATCTCTACCTATCTAATAGTGTTTTCATAAACATCTCTACCTATCTAATAGTGTTTTCATAAACATCTCTACCTATCTAATAGTGTTTTCATAAACATCTCTACCTATCTAATAGTGTTTTCATAAACATCTCTACCTATCTAATAGTGTTTTCATAAACATCTCTACCTATCTAATAGTGTTTTCATAAACATCTCTACCTATCTAAGTGTGTTTTCATAAACATCTCTACCTATCTAATAGTGTTTTCATAAACATCTCTACCTATCTGAATGTGTTTTCATAAACATCTCTACCTATCTAATAGTGTTTTCATAAACATCTCTAGCTATCTAATAGTGTTTTCATAAACATCTCTACCTATCTGAAGTGTGTTTT
>NW_026289465.1:0-4160 GCF_023373465.1 Oncorhynchus keta
TCAGTCCCATCCTCCATCTTGAGTCAGGCATCAGTCCATCCCTCCATCTTGGGTCAGGCATCAGTCCCATCCACTCCATCTTGAGTCAGGCATCAGTCCCATCCCTCCATCTTGAGACAGGCATCAGTCCCATCCCTCAACATCCTATCTTAGGTTCAGGCAGTCAGCCATCCCTCCATCTTGAGTCAGGCATCAGTCCCATCCCTCCATCTTGAGACAGACATCAGTCCCATCCCTCCCATCTTGATTCAGGCATCAGTCCCATCCCTCCATCTTGAGACAGGCATCAGTCCCATCCCTCCCATCTTGAGACAGGCATCAGTCCTATCCCTCCATCTTGAGACAGGCATCAGTCCCATCCCTCCATCTTGAGACAGACATCAGTCCCATCCCTCCATCTTGAGACAGGCATCAGTCCTATCCCTCCATCTTGAGACAGGCATCAGTCCCATCCCTCCATCTTGAGACAGACATCAGTCCCATCCCTCCATCTTGAGACAGACATCAGTCCCATCCCTCCATCTTGAGACAGGCATCAGTCCCATCCCTCCATCTTAGAGACAGGCATCAGTCCCATCCCTCCATCTTGAGACAGACATCAGTCCCATCCCTCCATCTTGAGACAGGCATCAGTCCCATCCCTCCATCTTGAGACAGACATCAGTCCCATCCCTCCATCTTGAGACAGGCATCAGTCCCATCCCTCCATCTTGAGACAGGCATCAGTCCCATCCCTCCATCTTGAGACAGGCATCAGTCCCATCCCTCCATCTTGAGTCAGGCATCAGTCCCATCCCTCCATCTTGAGACAGGCATCAGTCCCATCCCTCCATCTTGAGTCAGGCATCAGTCCCATCCCTCCATCTTGAGACAGGCATCAGTCCCA
Source organism: Oncorhynchus keta (assembly GCF_023373465.1). Taxonomy (NCBI): domain Eukaryota; kingdom Metazoa; phylum Chordata; class Actinopteri; order Salmoniformes; family Salmonidae; genus Oncorhynchus; species Oncorhynchus keta. The sequence continues at coordinate 887 of NW_026289465.1, forward strand.
TCCCTCCATCTTGAGACAGACATCAGTCCCATCCCTCCATCTTGAGTCAGGCATCAGTCCCATCCCTCCATCTTGAGACAGGCATCAGTCCCATCCCTCCATCTTGAGTCAGGCATCAGTCCCATCCCTCCATCTTGAGACAGGCATCAGTCCCATCCCTCCATCTTGAGACAGGCATCAGTCCCATCCCTCCATCTTGAGACAGGCATCAGTCCCATCCCTCCATCTTGAGACAGGCATCAGTCCCATCCCTCCATCTTGAGACAGGCATCAGTCCCATCCCTCCATCTTGAGACAGGCATCAGTCCCATCCCTCCATCTTGAGACAGGCATCAGTCCCATCCCTCCATCTTGATTCAGGCATCAGTCCCATCCCTCCATCTTGAGACAGACATCAGTCCCATCCCTCCATCTTGAGACAGACATCAGTCCCATCCCTCCATCTTGAGACAGACATCAGTCCCATCCCTCCATCTTGAGATCAGGCATCAGTCCCTCATCCCTCCCATCTTGAGTCAGGCATCAGTCCTCATCCCCTCCATCTTGAGTCAGGGCATCAGTCTCATCTCTCCATCTTGAGACAGGCATCAGTCCCATCCCTCCATCTTGAGTCAGGCATCAGTCCCATCCCTCCATCTTGAGACAGACATCAGTCCCATCCCTCCATCTTGAGTCAGGCATCAGTCCCATCCCTCCATCTTGAGACAGGCATCAGTCCCATCCCTCCATCTTGAGACAGGCATCAGTCCCATCCCTCCATCTTGAGACAGGCATCAGTCCCATCCCTCCATCTTGAGTCAGGCATCAGTCTCATCCCTCCATCTTGAGACAGGCATCAGTCCCATCCCTCCATCTTGAGACAGGCATCAGTCCCATCCCTCCATCTTGAGTCAGGCATCAGTCCCATCCCTCCATCTTGAGACAGGCATCAGTCCCATCCCTCCATCTTGAGACAGGCATCAGTCCCATCCCTCCATCTTGAGACAGGCATCAGTCCATCCCTCCATCTTGAGACAGACATCAGTCCCATCCCTCCATCTTGAGTCAGGCATCAGTCCCATCCCTCCATCTTGAGACAGGCATCAGTCCCATCCCTCCATCTTGAGACAGACATCAGTCCCATCCCTCCATCTTGATTCAGGCATCAGTCCCATCCCTCCATCTTGAGACAGACATCAGTCCCATCCCTCCATCTTGAGACAGGCATCAGTCCCATCCCTCCATCTTGAGACAGGCATCAGTCCCATCCCTCCATCTTGAGACAGACATCAGTCCCATCCCTCCATCTTGAGACAGGCATCAGTCCCATCCCTCCATCTTGAGACAGGCATCAGTCCCATCCCTCCATCTTGAGACAGACATCAGTCCCATCCCTCCATCTTGAGACAGGCATCAGTCCCATCCCTCCATCTTGAGACAGGCATCAGTCCCATCCCTCCATCTTGAGACAGGCATCAGTCCCATCCCTCCATCTTGAGACAGACATCAGTCCCATCCCTCCATCTTGAGACAGACATCAGTCCCATCCCTCCATCTTGAGACAGACATCAGTCCCATCCCTCCATCTTGAGACAGACATCAGTCCCATCCCTCCATCTTGAGACAGAGCATCAGTCCCATCCCTCCATCTTGAGACAGGCATCAGTCCCATCCCTCCATCTTGAGACAGACATCCAGTCCCATCCGCTCCATCTTGAGTCAGGCATCAGTCCCATCCCTCCATCTTGAGATGTGCATCTTGGGACATGGCATCAGTCTCATCCCTCCATCTTGAGTCAGGCGTCCGCCCCATCTCTCCACTCTTGAGTCAGGCGTGCCGCTCCCTCCCATCTTGAGTCAGGCGTCAGTCCCATCCCTCCATGTGAGGCAGGCATCAGTCCCATCCCTCCATCTTGAGTCAGGCATCAGTATCCCTTCATCTTGGACAGGCATCCTCATCCTCCATCTTGAGACAGGCATCAGTCCCATCCTCTCCATCTTGAGACAGGCATCAGTCCCATCCCTCCATCTTGAGACAGACATCAGTCCCATCCTCCATCTTGAGACAGGCATCAGTCCCATCCCTCCATCTTGAGACAGGCATCAGTCCCATCCCTCCATCTTGAGACAGACATCAGTCCTCATCCCTCCATCTTGAGACAGGCATCAGTCCCATCCCTCCATCTTGAGACAGACTGCCCATCTCCATTTGATCGCATCAGTCCCATCCCTCCATCTTGAGACAGACATCAGTCCCATCCCTCCATCTTGATTCAGGCATCAGTCCCATCCCTCCATCTTGAGACAGGACATCAGTCTCATCCCTCCATCTTGAGACAGGCATCAGTCCCATCCCTCCATCTTGAGACAGACATCAGTCCCATCCCTCCATCTTGAGACAGGCATCAGTCCCATCCCTCCATCTTGAGACAGACATCAGTCCCATCCCTCCATCTTGAGACAGGCATCAGTCTCATCCCTCCATCTTGAGACAGGCATCAGTCTCATCTCTCCATCTTGAGACAGGCATCAGTCCCATCCCTCCCATCTTGAGACAGACATCAGTCCCATCCCTCCATCTTGAGACAGGCATCAGTCCCATCCCTCCATCTTGAGACAGACATCAGTCCTATCCCTCCATCTTGAGACAGGCATCAGTCTCTATCCCTCCATCTTGAGACAGGCATCAGTCCCATCCCTCCATCTTGAGACAGGCATCAGTCCCATCCCTCCATCTTGAGACAGACATCAGTCCCATCCCTCCATCTTGGATCAGGCATCAGTCTCATCCTCCATCTTGAGACAGGTATCAGTCCTCATCCCTCCATCTTGAGACAGGCATCAGTCCCATCCCCCATCCCGCAGATCAGTCATCTCCATCTTGAGACAGACGTCAGTCCCATCCCTCCATCTTGATTCAGGCATCAGTCCCATCCCTCCATCTTGAGACAGACATCAGCTCCATCCCTCCATCTTGAGTCAGGCATCGTCCTATCCTCCGCGCCATCAGTTGTGCCTCCAGTTCCACTCGCTCATCTTTGAATCAGGCATCAGTCTCATCCCTCCATCTTGAGACAGGCATCAGTCCCATCCCTCCATCTTGAGACAGGCATCAGTCCCATCCCTCCATCTTGAGACAGGCATCAGTCGGCCATCACTCTCCATCTTGATTCAGGCATCAGTCTCATCCCTCCATCTTGAGACAGGCATCAGTCCCATCCCTCCATCTTGAGACAGGCATCAGTCCTCATCCTCCATCTTGAGACAGGCATCAGTCCCATCTCCTCCATCTTGA
>NW_026289466.1:0-12500 GCF_023373465.1 Oncorhynchus keta
ACACACATATTACACATATTACACACACACACACATACACACATTACACACACAGACACACACATATTACACACACAGACACACATATTACACACACACAGACACACACATATTACACACACAGACACACACATATTACCACACACAGACACTACACACACATATTACACACACAGGCACACACATATTACACACACATATTACACACACAGACACACACATATTACACACACAGACACACACATATTACACACACACACACACACACATATTACACACACACAGACACACACATATTACACACATATTACACACACAGACACACACATATTACACACATATTACACACACAGACACACACATATTACACACACAGACACACAAATATTACACACATATATTACACACAGACACACACATATTACACACACAGACACACACATATTACACACACAGACACACACATATTACACACACAGATTACACACATATTACACACACAGACACACACATATTACACACATATATTACACACAGACACACACATATTACACACACATTACACACACAGACACACATTATACACACAGACACACATATTACACACACATATTACACACATATTACACAGACACACACATATTACACACACATATTACACACACAGACACACACATATTACACACACAGACACACAGACACACATATTACACACACACATATTACACACATATTACACACACAGACACACACAGACACACACATATTACACACACAGACACACACATAGTACACACACAGACACACACATATTACACACACAGACACACACATATTACACACACAGACACACACATATTACACACACATATTACACACACATATTACACACACATATTACACACACACCATTAACAGTTCAGAGGTTGAGTCACTGACTAACGGTGCTAAAGGGGAATAATGGTGTCCGTGATGGTACACGGGCCCGTTCCTTATCAAAACACCACAAAGCCAGGGGCCTCCCGAGTGACGCAGCGGTCTAGAGGCATCACTACAGACCCAGGTTCGGTCCCGGGCTGTGTCGCAGCCGGCAGCGACCGGGATACCCATGATGCAGCAAACAATTGGCCCAGCATCGTCCGGATTAGGGCATGGTTTGGCCGTCTGGGATGTCCTTTTCCCATTGCTCTCTAGCGACTCCTTTTGCCGGGTCGGACGCACGCACGCTGACTTCGGTCGCCTGCTGTATGGTGTTTCCTCTGACACATTGGTCTGGCTGGTTTCAAGATTAAGGGAGCAGTGTGTCAAGAATCAGCGCGGCTTGGTGGGGTCGTGTTTCAGAGGGCTCTCGACCTTCACCTCTCCGAGTCCGTACAGGAGTTGCAGCGATGGGACAAAACTGTAACTACCAACTGGATATCACGAAATTGGGGAGAAAAAGTGGCAAAAACTACAACAACAAAAAATTATTAAAAATGTCAAAAATCACCACAAAGCCACTAGTCAACAGGCTAGCTTTTATTTCTGTCCCTTGTCGGGGCATGCTATAACATCCAATGAAACACTGAGTGGACTAGTTTCTTGAATGTAGTCTTGGTTGATTACAGTAGTTAGTGTCTGTACTGTGTACCTGATCCAGGTATAGGACTGAGACAGACTGACTGTGTGAGCTGCTACAGTACCATAGTGATCCTGTAGGGATCTTCCAAACTGGAACATAAATCCCCATTGATCCAGTTCAGTCAGGTCCAATTGCAATGGTGTTTCTAGAGCAAGCCATCACTCTGTTATCATGCGTGGACTGTGACAAATCTCATCCTGTCTGGGTTATGTCCCGTCAGGTCACTCCAACTCATGGTTTCTACTCAAATCAACATGTTTTGAGGTTGTGTGTGTGTGTGTGTGTGTGTGTGTGTGTGTGTGTGTGTGTGTGTGTGTGTGTGTGTGTGTGTGTGTGTGTGTGTGTGTGTGTGTGTGTGTGTGTGTGTGTGTGTGTGTGTGTGTGTCTGTGTCTGTGTCTGTGTCTGTGTCTGTGTGTGTGTGTGTGTGTCTGTTTGTGTGTGTCCAAAAAAACGATGCAGTCATATTTCACCAACGATCCCAGACAAATACACACAATGATGTCTTGGAGGTCCTAACCCATACACAGTGTGGGACATGGTGTGCTGCTATGATAGGGAAGCTAGTGGTAGCCAATAATAGCTGTGTAGCCTTGTCCTGTATTGTAGAAGCTAAGAGCAGCTCGACCCAGCAGGCAGAGATGAAAGGGGAAGGCATCTGCTGTAGCCATCAGCATTAAGGTCTGATTTACACCCTCATGGCCCGCTGCCTGTCTTCTCCACTCCATAGAGACACCACCAGCACCGCTGCCACAGCACCGGGTCACAGGACTTCACAAAATAACATTTTGTTTTCTTAACCTCTCTAATGCATGCAATTACATGGAACCTTAGGAACAGAACAGGGCTTCTGGTCGGGTTGGGTTCAGACTAACACAATGACGAGAGAGTGAGAAAGAGAGATAGATAAAAGAGAGGGAGAGGGAGAGGGAGAAAGAGAGAGAGAGAGAGAGAGAGAGAGAGAGAGAGAGAGAGAGAGAGAGAGAGAGAGAGAGAGAAGAAGAGAGAGAGAGAGAGAGAGAGAGAGAGAGAGAGAGAGAGAAAGAGAGGGAGAGGGAGAAAGAAAAGAGAGAGAGAGAGGGAGAAAGAGAGAGATAAAAGAGAGGGAAGGAGAAAGAGAGAGAGAGAGAAGAGAGAGAGAGAGAGAGAGAGAGAGAGAGAGAGAGAGAGAGAGAGAGAGAGAGAGAGAGAGAAAGAGAAAGAGAAAGAGAAAGAGAGAGAGAGAAAACAAAACAGAAAAGAGAGGTAGAAAAAGAGAGCGAGAGTCTGGAGTGCATCCTGCTTCTATGGGTCAGTAGGGACATAGTAAACCAAACACACTAGAACATCAAGTGTAAATCTCACACAGACTAGATATGTCATGTAGAAGGAATGGTGTGCATGCTCTAGTACCTCTAAGGTAGTAGGAGTCTCCGGACTGCAGTGGGAGGGTCAGTCCAGGGGTGTGGATGTCCCAGGCCACCTTTAGACCAATCCTCCAGCAGCCCTTCTCTGCAGGACCCTCCTCCGAGCTCACACCTGCTAAACACAAACAATCCCACCACTTAGGTCAGTCAGATCAGAAACAAATATACAATAGGAGACAGGGCATATTGTTACATTGATCTCTCAGTACAACTTGTGTCTTCATCACAGTTTCTGTACAAGAGCCTTTTTAATAAAAGTATTTGATGTTAGGTAGCTAGTGTGTGTAGAGGCAGCAGACAGACAGGGTAGTGGGGATTATTCCCCTCCAATAGCCAGTCTCTGAGCCTCTCACCGAGCCTCTCACCCAGCCTCTCCCCATCTGTCCTCCATCCGAGGCATGGTGAGAAAACGAGATCTACCCAGCCCCTGTTAGGTCCACACCCTTCAGCATAAATCAATACTAAAGTCTTCCCGGGCCTTTCTCAGCCCCACGGCAAATCAGACCTTCTCCTTTGCTCAGCAGAGGACAAATAGTAACTTCATTTCCGGCCAGCGCTTTCTGAGAGAACCGTTAATGACACTGCTCCTAAAGGACGCAGGATGGGAATGGTGTTGGAGCTGGAGTAAAGAGCATTGTGGTCTTTCCAGACGGAAAACACTCCGCCGCCAAGCCAGATACCGTGCCTTGCGAAAGTATTCGGCCCCCTTGAACTTTGCGACCATTTGCCACATTTCAGGCTTCAAACATAAAGATAGAAAACTGTATTTTTTATGAAGAATCAACAACAAGTGGGACACAATCATGAAGTTGAACAACATTTATTGGATATTTCAAACTTTTTTAACAAATCAAAAACTGAAAAATTGGGCGTGCAAAATTATTCAGCCCCCTTAAGTTAATACTTTGTAGCACCACCTTTTGCTGCAATTACAGCTGTAAGTCGCTTAGGGTATGTCTCTATCAGTTTTGCACATCGAGAGACTGACATTTTTTCCCATTCCTCCTTGCAAAACAGCTCGAGCTCAGTGAGGTTGGATGGAGAGCATTTGTGAACAGCAGTTTTCAGTTCATTCCACAGATTCTCGATTGGATTCAGGTCTGGACTTTGACTTGGCCATTCTAACACCTGGATATGTTTATTTTTTAACCATTCCATTGTAGATTTTGCTTTATGTCTTGGATCATTGTCTTGTTGGAAGACAAATCTCCGTCCCAGTCTCAGGTCTTTTGCAGACTCCATCAGGTTTTCTTCCAGAATGGTCCTGTATTTGGCTCCATCCATCTTCCCATCAATTTTAACCATCTTCCCTGTCCCTGCTGAAGAAAAGCAGGCCCAAACCATGATGCTGCCACCACCATGTTTGACAGTGGGCACGGTGTGTTCAGGGTGATTAGCTGTGTTGCTTTTACGCCAAACATAACGTTTTGCATTGTTGCCAAAAAGTTCAATTTTGGTTTCATCTGACCAGAGCACCTTCTTCCACATGTTTGGTGTGTCTCCCAGGTGGCTTGTGGCAAACTTTAAACAACACTTTTTATGGATATCTTTAAGAAATGGCTTTCTTCTTGCCACTCTTCCATAAAGGCCAGATTTGTGCAATATACGACTGATTGTTGTCCTATGGACAGAGTCTCCCACCTCAGCTGTAGATCTCTGCAGTTCATCCAGAGTGATCATGGGCCTCTTGGCTGCATCTCTGATCAGTCTTCTCCTTGTATGAGCTGAAAGTTTAGAGAGACAGCCAGGTCTTGGTAGATTTGCAGTGGTCTGATACTCCTTCCATTTCAATATTATCGCTTGCACAGTGCTCCTTGGGATGTTTAAAGCTTGGGAAATCTTTTTGTATCCAAATCCGGCTTTAAACTTCTTCACAACAGTATCTCAGACCTGCCTGGTGTGTTCCTTGTTCTTCATGATGCTCTCTGCGCTTTTAACAGACCTCTGAGACTATCACAGTGCAGGTGCATTTATACGGAGACTTGATTACACACAGGTGGATTGTATTTATCATCATTAGTCATTTAGGTCAACATTGGATCATTCAGAGATCCTCACTGAACTTCTGGAGAGAGTTTGCTGCACTGAAAGTAAAGGGGCTGAATAATTTTGCACGCCCAATTTTTCAGTTTTTGATTTGTTAAAAAAGTTTGAAATATCCAATAAATGTCGTTCCACTTCATGATTGTGTCCCACTTGTTGTTGATTCTTCACAAAAAAATACAGTTTTATATCTTTATGTTTGAAGCCTGAAATATGGCAAAAGGTCGCAAAGTTCAAGGGGGCCGAATACTTTCGCAAGGCACTGTACCTCCGGATGAGAGCAGCTGGGTGACTCTAAATAAAACCATTCTGAAACACCAGACAGAGCCTTGGGAAAAAGAGACAAATACTAGACTTCTCCCAGACCTGACACGAAAAGTAAGCGTGTCAAAGAAAGACAGGTGTCGTGCAAATAAACATGCATAGAAGGTTACTGGTTACTGTACGTACCAGACTGGGATGTAAAACAGCTCAATTATTGAGTTGAGAAAGAGAGAGGGGCTTTGACTGCGGTGCAGCCGAGAACAATGTCAAAAAACATGGGCCCCCTCGTAAAAAAACAACATTCCGCATGGTAACAATTCCATCTCTGTGGTTCTGGGAGTATTCAGAACGATCTGACCCAAAGTGAACATAGCATTTCTTGAGTAATGCACAGCGGGGTTAGCGAGCAGTGCTGCTAAACTTTGTCAGGTTTGCCTGTGAAGTCTGGTGCTGTGGGGTCAGTTTGGCCTACAAAGGAAAGGCACAGCTGCAGATAGAACAGGCTACCTAGAATACAGCCCCGGCCGGTCGGTCCTGTGCTGTTTGAAGCCAGCGTTCCCAGGGGTCAACGGTCAGATGGGTCAGAACAAATCATCTCCACAGTCTTCTACTCTACGGCAGATGGTTCTGTTTAGCCAATCCCTCTGAAATGATGTCGGCCCACTGCAAAGGCGGCTGAGATGTGGTTGTGAACTGTATTGCCATGTGAAAAGGGGATCGTGCACCTTGATAGTAAAACAGAGTACATATTTGATAAAAAAATATGATCATGATCGATCAATCAATGAATGAACTCCGTCAAAAAAGATACACTCATATCAGCCCTATAAAATCAGGCCGAGACCCACTATGATAGAACATCTAGGCTAAACACTGCCTCAATACTGCTGTACAGTCTAGAACCAGTAATCAAAGCAGACACTCATTATTCCATATCAGATAATTACACATTGATCATTTCTGGAGGAAATGACTTAGATCAGATCGTTGAGCGATAAGGCTGGGCGAGTTGTTGGAGTTTTGTAGTGTGCCGTTCAGCATGTGTTTAGCCCCTGAATGTGTCCCAGAGAGTGTGTGTTGATGATCTTCCCTCACCCCCTGGCCCTGCTAGCGATAAGGCATCCCAGCCTGTCAGAACAGAACAGAGGCAGCCTGTGATGACATTTGATAGTGCCCTGACACTATCAGGCTGATAGATCTGATGGCTGGCTTACTGGAGGCCGTGTCTGAGATAAATGCTGTATAGCTGTTGGAAGTGAGCTGCTGTAGGGCCACATACACAACGTTAGCTGTTAGCTGCATTTGATAGAGATAGTAGCTCAAAATGACATCACAGTGGAGAAGAAAATAGCTACATCTAAGGGGTTGTGGGTGGAGTGATAAAAATGGGATAACAAGTGAGACTGAAGGGTGTTTTTGAGGAAGTTTGGGTCTAATTTGACGGGGATCCACCACTACTGACAGTGATATACAACAACTATACTGTATGACCTTTGACCCTCACCTTTGTCGTCGTCATGACAGCTGTAGCTGTAGACGGCCACAGGAGATAAGCTGACCAGGTTCTCATCATGGTGCCAGCCCACAGCCATCTTACCCATCCCATAATATGGCTCTTCTTTCAGCTGGCTCATTGCTGCTGGGTCCATGTAGTTGAGCAGGGTGACGTTGAACTGGGTCGGGCCAGGACAGGATGTCTTAGCAGGGTTAAGGTTAGAGCATCCCTGGCCACTCTGCTGGTCTTCATCCTCCTCATCTTCAATGTGGTACCCAGAGAGACTGTGTTTTAGCTCAGCCACAGGCTTCTCCTGAGGGCCTAGGTCTGTGGTCTCTGTCTCTGTGCTGCCAGCTGGCCTGTGCTTCCAGCCTGTATGTTTTCCCTCACTGTGTTGTTTTGACGCCGTTGGACTCCCCAATTTAGTTTGTTTAGTCTTCATGTCTCCCATCTCGTCGCCGTGTCTTGACTCCCATGCTGCATCCTGTTTGGACGATGAGCCTTCCTCTTCACTGTGTTTTGACTCTATGTCCCAATCGTCGCTGTGCTTTGACTCAGTCTCTCCCTCCTCACTCTGCTTGGACTCCGAGTCTCCTCCACCGTCACTGGGTTTGGACTCCTCGCTATCTTTAGACTCTGTGTCTCCTTCTACACTGGGTTTAGACTCTATAGCACCAACCAACTCTTTCCTGCACTGCTTGAAAACATCCCCTTCCTTCCTGTCTCCGACATCAGAGCAGAAGAAGCAGTTGAGCTCCCAGAGTGCTTTGCAGGCAGCGCTGAGGTCTGGGTCACAGCAGGTCCCTCTCTGCTCGTCTGTGTGCCAGGGGATGGTGAAGAGCCGCGTGTCCAGATAGCGGTAGGTGGTTCCTGGCTGACCCAGCAGCACCCGGGATACGGCGGTGAAGACGTCTCGGTCCCTCACCTTCACCAGGTCCCTCAGGAAACAGCCCCTCCGCCGCAGGGTGAACAGAGCAGCCTCCACCCGACCATGGAGCTCCTCAGGCAGGGAGCAGGACCGCCGCAGAGCTAGGCCAGAGTAACTAGTCTCCCACTGGAACACAGGCAAACACATATCAATTAGCTGTTGTTCTGCCTGCTATAAGTTAAGTGGTCTCTGTCTCCAGAAACAATTGATGGAGAACAAGTACACAGACTAAACAGCCAACATAAATATTGTATAACTAGCCATGTTTCTTCTAATTCAATGGTATGAGCTAAGTATCTTTCCAAGTGCTAAGTCCTCTGTCCCCAGTGGGATAGACAGATGGCTTTGGTAGGGACTAGTACCAACGGCAATGGGATGACAGACGGCTTTGGTATGGACTAGTACCAATGGCAGTGGGATGACAGAAGGTCTGGAATAGTACCAATGGGATGACAGAAGGTCTGGACTAGTACCAATGGCAGTGGGATGGCAGAAGGTCTGGACTAGTACCGATGGCAGTGGGATGGCAGAAGGTCTGGACTAGTACCAATGGCAGAAGGTCTGGACTAGTACCGATGGCAGTGGGATGGCAGAAGGTCTGGACTAGTACCGATGGCAGTGGGATGGCAGAAGGTCTGGACTAGTACCGATGGCAGAAGGTCTGGACTAGTACCAGTGGCAGTGGGATGACAGAAGGTCTGGACTAGTACCAATGACAGTGAGATGACAGAAGGTCTCAAATCAAATCAAAACCAAATCAAATTGTATTTGTCACATACACATGGTTAGCAGATGTTAATGTGAGTGTAGCGAAATGCTTGTGCTTCTAGTTCCGACAATGCAGTAATAACCAACAAGTAATCTAGCTAACAATTCCAAAACTACTACCTTATAGACACAAGTGTAAGGGGATAAGAATATGTACATAAAGATATATGAGTGAGTGATGGTACAGAGCGGCATAGGCAAGATACAGTGGATGGTATTGAGTGCAGTATATACATATGAGATGAGTATGTAAACAAAGTTGCATAGTTAAAGTGGCTAGTGATACATGTACATTTACATTTACATTTAAGTCATTTAGCAGATGCTCTTATCCAGAGCGACTTACATAAAGATGCAGTAGATGATATAGAGTACAGTATATACATATACATATGAGATGAATAATGTAGGGTATGTAAACATTATATTAGGTAGCATTGTTTAAAGTGGCTAGTGATATATTTTACATCATTTCCCATCAATTCCCATTCTGGACTAGTACCAATGGCAGAAGGTCTGGACTAGTACCAATGGGATGACAGAAGGTCTGGACGAGTAAAAATGGGATGACAGAAGGTCTGGACTAGTACCAATGGCAGTGGGATGGCAGAAGGTCTGGACTAGTACCAATGGGATAGCAGAAGGTCTGGACTAGTACCAATGGGATGACAGAAGGTCTGGACGAGTAAAAATGGGATGACAGAAGGTCTGGACTAGTACCAATGGCAGTGGGATGACAGAAGGTCTGGACTAGTACCAATGGCAGTGGGATGACAGAAGGTCTGGACTAGTACCGATGGCAGTGGGATGACAGAAGGCCTAAACTAGTACCAATGGCAGTGGGATGACAGAAGGTCTGGAATAGTACCAATGGCAATGGGATGACAGAAGGTCTGGAATAGTACCAATGGCAGTGGGATGACAGAAGGTCTGGAATAGTACCAATGGCAATGGGATGGCAGAAGGTCTGGACTAGTACCAATGGCAATGGGATGACAGAAGGTCTGGAATAGTACCAATGGCAGTGGGATGACAGAAGGTCTGGAATAGTACCAATGGCAATGGGATGGCAGAAGGTCAGGACTAGTACCAATGGCAGTGGGATGACAGAAGGTCTGGACTAGTACCAATGGCAGTGGGATGACAGAAAGCCTGGACTAGTACCAATGGCATGGGGATGACAGAAGGTCTGGACTAGTACCGATGGCAGTGGGATGACAGAAGGTCTGGACTAGTACCAATGGCAGTGGGATGACAGAAGGTCTGGACTAGTACCAATGGCAGTGGGATGACAGAAGGTCTGGACTAGTACCAATGGCAGTGGGATGACAGAAGGTCTGGACTAGTACCAATGGCAGTGGGATGACAGAAGGTCTGGACTAGTACCAATGGCAGTGGGATGACAGAAGGTCTGGACTAGTACCGATGGCAGTGGGATGACAGAAGGTCTGGACTAGTACCAATGGCAGTGGGATGACAGAAGGTCTGGACTAGTACCAATGGCAGTGGGATGACAGAAGGTCAACAGTGGTCTGGACGCTGGACCAGCCTGACTGACTGACTCACCAGCTGTTGGAAGCCATGGTCTGAGGGCCCGAGGTAGGGGATGCGCTGGTCTCCTAGCTCCTGCAGCAGCCTGCGCCTCTGGAGAAGAGGAGACCAGACACAGGTCAGTACACAAAGGTCAGCAAAGATGCACACGTCATGATGAATTTACAGGTAATGACATGTACGATAGAAGAGAACAGATTAATCCAGGGTTTTGGGAGTTGACGAATGCATTAGCCTACATTTAAACTGAGACTGTGAAGCATCAGCATCACATTTAATTCAACCTCCCCAGATGATATCCCATAGTCCCCTAGCTTCATTGTCGTCTCACATTTTTATGATTTCTGGGTTCTGCAGTGAGGTTCCTCACAACCTTATAAAGAATGCCCTGCTGCGTTCTGCGTACTGGCTCCCTCCTATAAAGACCCAACCTGGTGGAAGGATCAAAGCCCTTTCATTGGCTCACATTCCATTCCGACCTGTAAATCCAATGGCAACCAGCGTAAAACTGCGATACCCAAATAAATTTCAAGTGCCGAACCCTCCCCTCCCCTCCATCCATCTCTCCCGTCTGCGTCCCTCCGTCCTTTATTCTCTCCCCACAGCCCCACAGGTGCACACACCCCACACCCCACCCCCCACACCCCTGTCAGCCACTGGCTGGCTGAGAGCCGGCGGGCGAGAGAGCCATGTCAGTGACCCGCTCCTGCCTTTAAACCTTTAAATGTGCTGTGGACATCGATGTGAGCACTTCGCCCCACCCCTTGCCGCACAGCTTCCCCGCATCAGCAGTGAACAAGCTCAGAGCAGAGTGAAGGCTGTGAGGTTTAAGGACAGCAGGCCTCGTATATATTCCCAGACATTTACTACATGCGTTTCACATTTCTGCCGGCCTAATAATGCCAGAGACCTCATGCGGGACGCGGGGGAATGCGAGTCCCGACTGACAAAATATGTCCTGACTTTTAGAGTGAAATAAAATGTCCTGTTAAGAACATTAAAGTGTACGCTTAAAAAGGTTGTGTCCTGAATGACTCAAAAGAGGGCTGGATCAAAAAGTGGACAAACAGAAAAGGTATGTGCATGAATACAGAGGAAAAGGTGAAATGTCAGTATGGGAGACGGAGACAGAGAACCTATTAGCTTTATGTTGTTAGTAGATTTCCCTTCAGGGGGCTACAGCTTTATCTGCAGACTAAACACCAACACCATCAACTACAACACCACCAACACCAACACCACCTCCACCATCAACTACAACACCACCAACACCACCAAACACCAACAACACCAACAACTACAAAACCACCGACTACACCAATAACACCACCAACACCATCAACTACAACACCACCAATAACACCAACAACTACAAAACCACCGACTACACCAATAACACCACCAACACCATCAACTACAACACCACCAATAACACCAACAACTACAAAACCACCGACTACACCAATAACACCACCAACACCATCAACTACAACACCACCAATAACACCAACAACTACAAAACCACCGACTACACCAATAACACCACCAACTACAACACCACCAATAACACCACCAACTACAACACCACCAACTACAACACCACCAATAACACCACCAATAACACCACCAATAACACCACCAATAACACCACCAACACCATCAACTACAACACCACCAATAACACCACAAACACAAACAGGATGCACATGGGCAGGCCGGCACTCTAACTTATTCTATTTAGAGTGGAACAAACAAAAGGAGAGGAAAACTGGTCCACAGACAGAGTGAATCTACAACACAAAACAACATACACTATTCATGGCCAGTCTGTGTTCAAAGGGCCAGGAAGAAGAGCAGAGGAGGAAAACTGACACACATTCATTGGTGTCAAAATCCTGCAGAAGCTTCAGGATGTTAAACCTTTGTGTGTGTGTGTGTGTGTGTGTGTGTGTGTGTGTGTGTGTGTGTGTGTGTGTGTGTGTGTGTGTGTGTGTGTGTGTGTGTGTGTGTGTGTGTGTGTGTGTGTGTGTGTGTGTGTGTGTGTGTGTGTGTGTGTGTGTGGGGGTGTGTGGGGGGTGTGTGGGGGTGTTTTTGTGTGATGTGTGAGCATGAGTAAGGGGGCAGTGTGGTGTGTTTCCTGTGTGTGTAACCAGCGTGTGTTGTTCCTGTATGTATGTGTGTACAAGGCTGGTTGGTAGGCCGTTGCCAACTTGACCTTAAGAGCACATTGCCCTGTGTGATGAGCATGTAACACACACACACACAACTGGGCTGGATAGCACACTGCCTCAGCTCCAATCGCACACAACCGGGCTGTCACGCACATGTCGAATACATCAAGCCACTCAGAAATTCCACAGGAAAAAAAGACAACCCTAGCCCTCTGTAGCAGATGGGCTCTCATTTCCTCCTCTCTTCTCATCTCT
>NW_026289466.1:17500-43870 GCF_023373465.1 Oncorhynchus keta
TGTGACATCTGAAATGGCATTGTATTAGCTAGAATCCATTTAGTGAAAAACAAGCATGTTTCCTTTCTATTTCCTTTACTAACCACTATGTACTGGAACAGAATGTTACTAATATCTGAAACTAAAGGGACAGACAAGAACACTTCTTAGGAAGTGATTCAGTGTTGTTACTGAATAACTACAACAAAACAAATCTAACCTATGTGTCTCAACTTTACGATTAAGACTCAGATTGCTATTGAATTACCGGAGAGATATTATTTGGGAATGTATTGTAGTTTTCTTCTCAAGACATCCCATCCATTCCTATTCACTGTTCATTTATTTTCCTTCCTTCACTCATTGTGAACCAAGGATAATATTCTACCAGGAATTGAACGTCTTAATCCTCTTTACACTCTTCCTAGTAGCCTGGATGGTGACAGATTAACAGACCGGACGTTTCCAAACCCTGGGGGAACAGCCTACTGCATGCATGGCTTTAAGTGTTCTGGAGGGTTAATATGAAGCCAGTAGAAAAGAAAGCAGTGGTGGTGGTACTGAATATTACTGATGAGCTCCAGGGGAATGGTTGGTACTGGTGAGCTCCAGGGGAATGGTTGGTACTGGTGAGCTCCAGGGAATGGTTGGTACTGGTGAGCTCCAGGGAATGGTTGGTAGCTCCTGGTTGGTACTGGTGAGCTCCAGGGGAATGGTTGGTACTGGTGAGCTCCAGGGAATGGTTGGTACTGGTGAGCTCCAGGGGAATGGTTGGTACTGGTGAGCTGAGTACTGGTGAGCTCCAGGGGAATGGTACTGGTGAGCTCCAGGGGTATGGTTGGTGCTGTGAGCTCCAGGGGAATGGTTGGTACTGGTGAGCTCCAGGGGAATGGTTGGTACTGGTGAGCTCCAGGGGAATGGTTGGTACTGGTGAGCTCCAGGGAATGGTTGGTACTGATGAGCTCCAGGGGAATGGTTGGTAATGGTTGGTACTGATGAGCTCCAGGGGAATGGTTGGTACTGGTGAGCTGATGAGCTCCAGGGGAATGGTTGGTACTGATGAGCTCCAGGGAATGGTTGGTACTGATGAGCTCCAGGTGAATGGTTGGTACTGATGAGCTCCTGATTGGCTGAGCTCAGGGGAATGGTTGGTACTGATGAGCTCCAGGGGAATGGTTGGTGAGCTGATGAGCTCCAGAGGAATGGTTGGTTGCTGATGAGCTCCAGGGGAATGGTTGGTGCTGATGAGCTCCAGGGGAATGGTTGGTACTGATGAAGCTCCAGGGGAATGGTCCAGGGGAATGGTTGGTACTGATGAGCTCCAGGGGATGAGCTCCAGGTGAATGGTTGGTGCTGATGAGGTGAATGGTTGGTACTGATGAGCTCCAGGGGAATGGTTGGTGCTGTGAGCTCCAGGAGAATGAGCTCCAGGGGAATGGTTGGTACTGATGATCTCCAGGGAATGGTTGGTACTGGTGAGCTCCAGGGGAATGGTTGGTGGTGAGCTGGTACTGGTGAGCTCCAGGGGAATGGTTGGTACTGGTGAGCTCCAGGGGAATGGTTGGTACTGGTGAGCTCCAGGGAATGGTTGGTACTGGTGAGCTCCAGGGGAATGGTTGGTACTGGTGAGCTCCAGGGGAATGGTTGGTACTGGACTGGTGAGCTCCAGGGGAATGGTTGGTACTGGTGAGCTCCAGGGGAATGGTTGGTACTGATGAGCTCCAGGGGAATGGTTGGTACTGGTGAGCTCCAGGGGAAACTGGTGAGCTCCAGGGAATGGTTGGTACTGATGAGCTCCCTGGTGGCTCCAAGGGAATGGTTGGTACTGATGAGCTCCAGGGGAATGGTACTGGTGAGCTCCAGGGGAATGGTTGGCTGGTGAGCCCAGGGGAATGGTTGGTACTGGTGAGCTCCAGGGGAATGGTTGGTACTGGTGAGCTCCAGGGAATGGTTGGTACTGAATCCAGGTGAATGGCTGGTACTGATGAGCTCCAGGTGAATGGTTGGTACTGATGAGCTCAAGGGGAATGGTTGGTACTGATGAGCTCCAGGGGAATGGTTGGTACTGATGAGCTCCAGGGGAATGGTTGGTACTGATGAGCTCCAGGGGAATGGTTGGTGCTGATGAGCTCCAGGGGAAGTACTGATAAGCTCCAGGGGAATGGTTGGTACTGATGAGCTCCAGGGGAATGGTTGGTGCTGATGAGCTCCAGGGGAATGGTTGGTGCTGATGAGCTCCAGGGGAATGGTACTGGTGAGCTCCAGGGGAATGGTTGGTACTGATGAGCTCCAGGGGAATGGTTGGTGCTGATGAGCTCCTGGTACTGGTGAGCTCCAGGGGAATGGTTGGTACTGATGAGCTCCAGGGGAATGGTTGGTGCTGGTGAGCTCCAGGGGAATGGTTGGTACTGGTGAGCTCCAGGGGAATGGTTGGTACTGATGAGCTCCAGGGGAATGGTTGGTACTGGTGAGCTCCAGGGAATGGTTGGTACTGATGAGCTCCAGGGGAATGGTTGGTACTGATGAGCTCCAGGGGAATGGTTGGTGCTGATGAGCTCCAGGTGAATGGTTGGTACTGATAAGCTCCAGGGGAATGGTTGGTACTGATGAGCTCCAGAGGAATGGTTGGTGCTGATGAGCTCCAGGGGAATGGTTGGTGCTGATGAGCTCCAGGGGAATGGTTGGTACTGGTGAGTCCAGGGGAACTGATGAGCTCCAGGGGAATGGTTGGTACTGATAAGCTCCAGGGGAATGGTTGGTACTGATGAGCAGGTGAATGAATGGTTGGTGCTGATGAGCTCCATGTGAATGGTTGGTACTGATGAGCTCCAGGGGAATGGTTGGTACTGGTGAGCTCCAGGGGAATGGTTGGTACTGATGAGCTCCAGGTGAATGGTTGGTACTGATGAGCTCCAGGTGAATGGTTGGTACTGATGAGCTCCAGGGGTATGGTTGGTACTGATGAGCTCCAGGGGAATGGTTGGTACTGATGAGCTCCAGGTGAATGGTTGGTACTGATGAGCTCCAGGGGAATGGTTGGTACTGATGAGCTCCAGGTGAATGGTTGGTACTGATGAGCTCCAGGGGAATGGTTGGTACTGATGAGCTCCAGGTGAATGGTTGGTACTGATGAGCTCCAGGTGAATGGTTGGTACTGATGAGCTCCAGGGGAATGGTTGGTACTGATGAGCTCAAGGGGAATGGTTGGTACTGATGAGCTCCAGGGGAATGGTTGGTGCTGATGAGCTCCAGGGGAATGGTTGGTACTGATGAGCTCCAGGGGAATGGTTGGTACTGATGAGCTCCAGGGAATGGTTGGTACTGATGAGCTCCAGGTGAATGGTTGGTGCTGATGAGCTCCAGGTGAATGGTTGGTACTGATGAGCTCCAGGTGAATGGTTGGTACTGATGAGCTCCAGGGGAATGGTTGGTGCTGATGAGCTCCAGGGGAATGGTTGGTACTGATGAGCTCCAGGGGAATGGTTGGTACTGGTGAGCTCCATGTGAATGGTTGGTACTGATGAGCTCCAGGTGAATGGTTGGTACTGATGAGCTCCAGGGGAATGGTTGGTGCTGATGAGCTCCAGGGGAATGGTTGGTACTGATGAGCTCCAGGGGAATGGTTGGTACTGATGAGCTCCAGGGGAATGGTTGGTACTGATGAGCTCCAGGGGAATGGTTGGTACTGATGAGCTCCAGGGGAATGGTTGGTGCTGATGAGCTCCAGGGGAATGGTTGGTGCTGATGAGCTCCAGGTGAATGGTTGGTACTGATGAGCTCCAGGGGAATGGTTGGTACTGATGAGCTCCAGGTGAATGGTTGGTACTGATGAGCTCCAGGTGAATGGTTGGTGCTGATGAGCTCCAGGTGAATGGTTGGTACTGGTGAGCTGCAGGTGAATGGTTGGTACTGATGAGCTCCAGGTGAATGGTTGGTGCTGATGAGCTCCAGGTGAATGGTTGGTGCTGATGTGCTCCAGGTGAATGGTTGGTACTGATGAGCTCCAGGTGAATGGTGCTGATGAGCTCATGCCAGTGTGGGTCAGACCCAACTCATTTAGCCTAGTCTGAGACAGAAAGTAAAATGGGACTCAGTCACGTACTAGAAGATGTTGGCTGTTCCCAACTTCCCCCATCACCTCCACCCACACTGGTCTGAGGGAAGAGGGGGATATCGCCGTGGTTACTGTTCACACTCCTGCTAATTATTAGAGCCAATCAGAGAGGTTAACAGGGCGGAGCCTGAGGAGATCATGTTCTGGGGCATTTAACATCTGGCAAAGATGGAGGTGAATACATTACACACTGGCCTCCTGCAATCCAAATAAAACACTCTTGACATCTGAAGTGTACTTAGCACAGAGGGGAGGGAGGGAGGGAGGGAGGCGAGCGAGCATCCCATATGGTGATGTCCAAGTGCCACCTAGTGAAAACCATGTGGCTCGTCCAGTCAAGTGACGGTCCTCCAGGCTCCAGAGGAGAGGGGGTCTGCCCCAGAAAACAGCCCAGAGAGGAGGACCCATCTGGACTGAGACAGCCCTGTCACAGGCCTAGCTACCTATGGCACAGTCCAACACGGTCAACGCTAAGAAAGATCTACTGCCACCAATGCCAAAAATTAGACTAGGGACCCAATACCACTAACCTACTTTGTAAGAACGTGCAAGTCAATTTGCAACTGTTATGATTTTAGGTTAGATTACAAAGATTACAAATTAATTCAATCACCAGTAGTATGGTCATTGTTTCTAGCCCTGCTGTTGGTCCTGGCTGCTACGCTGTGTTTGTTGTGATGGAGAAACAGATGTGTGTCTATGACTGTGTTTAGTAGCTATGGGCCATCCCCTCCCATCATTAGTGAAGCTAGAAATCACAGCCCTCCCCGTGCCCAGAGGTGAGAGAGATGAGAGTGGAGGTGAGAGTGGAGGTGAGCCTGAAATAATGCTGATGTCCCCCAGGGTCAGACCTCCATTATGGCCGCTTCAAAAACTATTAATCTGGCTTGTAGTCACTGGCCTAGAAATAATTACTTCATCTAACCTATGTAATACAGCATGACCAGCAGTCCAGTCAGGTCCAAGTGGGTGGGGGAGAGAGAGGGATGGGGGAGAGAGGTTGGGGCAGAGGGGAGAGAGGGGTAGGGGAGAGAGGAGTGGGAGAGAGAGGGTTGGGGGAGAGAGGAGTGGGAGAGAGAGGGGTGGGGGAGAGAGGAGTGGGAGAGAGAGGGGAAGGGGGAGAGAGGAGTGGGAGAGAGAGGGGTTGGGGGAGAGAGGAGTGGGAGAGAGAGGGGTGGGGGAGAGAGGAGTGGGAGAGAGAGGGGAAGGGGGAGAGAAAGGCACAAATTACAGGCCCGTCTCTGCTGCTACTAGGTGACTGATGTACCCCTCACCATCTGGATATGGCCTTTACACTAACACTGATTTAGATACACACACAACATTTACTTTTTTTGCAATGTGTTCACAATATACTCAGCAATCCCTAAACAGGGTCTGACTACAACAACTTACAAAAGATAACACCCATTCCAACCACTAATCACTAAAGTGAAACAGCCAGGGAACGGAGTCCAGTATATTTACTCTAACCAACCAAAACAACACACCAAACGGAACCCCCGACTTCCTAAGTAGTGCACTACCTCTGACCAGAGCTCTGTGGTCCCTGGTCAAAAGTACTGCGCTATAGGGTGCCATTTGGGACACAATCAGAGTTTTGTTCTATCTAGTGTGAGGTCAGACAGACGTCCACCTCTCTAACCACTGCTCAACACTGCCACCTAGAGATGTAGGAGAAACTGCTAGAGTCATCACCAAAACCACTATGATGGTGACATAAACCAGCACAACATCTCTCTCACACACACACACACACACACACACACACCATAAAATTCAGTGCAGTCCGTCTCCATAAATGTCACAGTGAAGTATGGAATGACATGAATAAATACAACAACCATGAGTCTCCAGTCAGTCAGTGGAGGCATGGCTACATCGCTGGCTGTCACAGATGGGATCCCAGGTGGAGATTTAATTAGTTAGGGTTGAAGTCAGTCTCCCTTGTTGTCTGGGGGTCCTCGCTCGGCACGCGCTACTGTAAACATGCTCTATATCCTAATCAGGTGTCACCGCCGCGTTTGATCAGTCTGCTAAAACTTGTCACAAATCCCCGGCAGAGAGCGAGAGGGGGGGGGGGCAGAGGGAAGGAGCGGGGAGAACAAAAGGAAGGAGCTGTCAGAGGGAGAGGGGGGGGGGAGACGGAGGAGAGTTTGCCCATTAGCAGCATTCTCCATCTCTCTCCGGCTGCCCATAGTGAGGAGTCCCCTGGTGACAGACAGCTCCAGGTCTCTGCTATACAACACAGGGACTTCACTTCTCTTCACCACCGTCAGCACTATACACACTAACACAGCTGATCACTAGAACAACTACTCCAGCTAAACACTCAAGTAGTAAACTAGTTTCTGTTGTTTGCCTACAAGCTGCACCCCTTTTTGGTTTCTGCAAACACTTTCAATAGTGGGTCTTTTTCTTTAAAAGCACCAAATCAGAGACAGACACCTCCCCTCCTCCCCTCCAGAATGAGAGAAGAGAAGACAGCAGGCAGTGGAGTTGGTATAGGAACACACGCTCCATTAGATACTGCTTACCTTTTATTTATGTTGATATTGAATACATTAGCCGATTGAACCTCCTAAGAACACTGCAGAGTGACAAGCCGGAATCCGTCTTTGCAACTACCATGGCAACGGAGATTACCACAAATAGAAAAAAAATCTAAAACCTCTGAATAGAACGATACATAAATTAATTAAAGGACACAAAAACAAGCAGAGAATTAAAGTTAGAACATCTGTCAGAGACTTAGCTTCCCATCCTAATACCAGTGTTAGAACATTTATACCCTTGAAGTGAATGATCCCTTCTTTAATTGACAGTCAAGGAAAAGTGGTTGCAGCAGCATCCTGTAGCCGCTGATAAGAAAGCTTTCCCCCTCTCCCCCCCAAAAATCAGTTTAAAGAACCTTGGCACTAATCCCTATTGTCATCCCAGTGCAGTGGAAGGACTTACAAATAGCGATAACTCGACAGAGGCTGTCTGTTCCTGAGGAGTTAGGGACAGGGTAGCGGTCGCATGCTGGAGAATCAGTCACTTAGATTAATACAATCCACACGCGGCGTCAGTCAGGCATGACACTAGACTGTCACTGCATTTACATCCCAGTCCATCCCTACCGTTCTATATGACAATGTGTTTAAGAAGGTCCACTCACATCACAATGAGCCTCTCTCTCTCTGTGTGTGTGTTGGTGGATAACACTCCCAGTCATATGATGTGCTTTACTGGTGATCCTGGAAACAACAACTTTGCAAAGCTCTATATCACTATTTTTACATACGAAATGCGTGCCACTGTCACTCACACAAGTAGGCCAAACACACACACACACACACACACACACACACACGCACACAAGCACGTAAACTTGTAGAAACAGTTGTTTATTGCGATAGGAACAAGAGTTATTTAGCTGAAGCTTGCTTTGAGAGCATATGGGGAGAACACAAAGAGAAAACTTAGATTAGTCCTCTTCTGTAGCTCATCAGTTTAATCGAACCAAAAACTCCACAGATTATCAAAACCAAACAGAAATATAACTGATCAAACCACAAATAAAATGGTAAGACTATTGTGGCAGAATACAAGGCTAATAGATGGCATCTCAGCCACTGCTGAGCCTCAGTGTTCAGGCTGTATGCCTGTGTGACTCCTCCACTTCAGCAGTCCTGAGACAAATGACAGTGGCTGCCCTCGACATTACAGGGCCAGGGCACGCATGACACTAGGGCTGACAACTAAACACACACAACACACCCCTAGCTACCTTGATAAACACACACACAGCCCAAAACAGCACTGACACAACCTCTCTCCCTCCACCTCCCTCTCCTCCCACCTCCCTCTCTCTCCATCTCACAGGAGACAACCCTGACTTCAGGCCCTTACCCAGGCAAGTGGATCTGACCTGCTGCCCCCAGTCAGCCTCATCTGAATACACAGAGACAGGAACAGGAGAGGAAGGGAAATCTGCCTATATTATGATGGGAAGAGAGGAGAAGAAGAGAGGAGAGGGGGTGAGATGCCGTCAGGGGCTCTCTTCTTTATGCACGTATGATCATGTGGTTGACAGCACCGGTGGGAAGAATTATGGACTGTTGAACAAAAGGTTGAGGTCTGGCTGGTTGGTGATGGGATGGTACCTGGATGGAGAGGCAGGCAGGCAGCTAGGCAGTGTTGGGGCCTGACAGTGGTGGACTTATGACAAGTACCACGCACGCACGCACGCACACGCACACACACACACACACACACACACACGGCACCTCCTCGCCATCCGCTCGCACCAAAGTCTGTCACTCAGAATGGGCCAAGAACGCTGCACGTTAGAGTGAGCGTGGGGGGCGGAGAGAAGATGGAGGGGGATTCTGGTCAGAGGTTAAGCGCAGAGAAGACAGCAATGAAAGGCAACTGTCATGCACCAGCGCACGCTGAGGAGCACCTGTCTCGTGGAGAACATGCAAAGAAGGAATGCTCTCCGAGTCCTGACAACACCCCTCCTCCACACCCCTATTACCATCACTACCCCACACAGAACACACACAGTACACACACAGTACACACACATAACTCAGACCCTCTAAAACAGAGTGGCGGCACTACACCACAGAAGGCAACGCCTGCCTGACAGCATGCCAATCAAACTGTTGACCCCTTCTCTAACATAGCATATGCATGACTAAAGTTAGCTGGGCTCATGAACAAAAACACAGGCTGAGAGAGAATCACTGAAAGATGAAGAGGCTACCTGGCTGGCATCAACAGGTATCATGGAATATCCAAAGAAATGATCCATCAAATGGTCTTGGCTTATTTTAAAATGAAATAAGCCCTTAATATCTGACGTCAGGTAGAGAAAGATATTTTATGAATGGTGGTTGGTGGGTAAGGGAAGGTAGAGGCAAGGCAAGGCACTCCAGCTGGCTAGGTTACATTAGGCTCCAGTGATAGGGGCAGGGGGGCACTACCTTCCCTCTCCCTCCTCAGTCTCCCTCCTCAGTCTCCCTCCTCAGTCTCCCTCCTCAGTCTCCCTCCTCAGTCTCCCTCCTCAGTCTCCCTCCTCAGTCTCCCTCCTCAGTCTCCCTCCTCAGTCTCCCTCCTCAGTCTCCCCTGGGCAGTGTACTACAGTACTACATGCCAGGTATTTTCATTACACACGTTTATGGAAAATATCTTATGATGTACAAATTAACAGTTACAATTTACAGGGCCTTATGAAAGTGGCCTCCTGCAGTTTTTGTGAATGGAGGCTATTGGAGCAGTCATCAGAAGCAGATGTTGGCCAAGTCTAACGTTAGCTAACTGCTAGGTAGCTCAGCTTTATTGGAAAGGTGAGTCATTACAAAGGAAAATAAATTCTCAAATAAACAGCAACACCACCAGCCCTGTAATATAAATGGAGCAGGTGGATTCATAGGGAGAGCAGGCCTTCTGAGAACTACAATAGGTAGGCTAGCTTTACTGCTATAGGACCAAGAGCAAAAGAAAGTTAACCTACATGATGAACTCAGCCTTGAAAGAAGAGACTGCACCTCAAGTGTTGTCTAGTCACTGTCCTTGTGACAGATGGCATTAGGAAAATTAGATTAAATTAGAGGACTGCTGCAACAGTCTTCTCGTCCTCTCCCTCTCTCATCGTTAGTCTCTGTCTCTCTCCACAGTGTGTGTCCCCCCCCCCCTCCATACATACGTACAGATTCAAATGAAAATAATGACCTCCCTAGATTGAAGCCTTGAGTGGCTAATGAACTGCCCTGAGTGGCCTCTGTCTGAGGTGAGCGGGTCATTCCCATGTTTATTTAGTACGGCCCCACCACAGCCACACACACCATCTATTGATCAGATTGATTACTCCATGTATATATGGTGATAGGGCTCTGTGTGACTGATGAACTCTGGGTCACACTGAACGTAAACTCATTGACTCTGACAGCTGAGATGATCCATTGTCACAGCAGCTCGTTTGGGAAAATACGAAGACATCAGCAATAATATGCCACTGCTAATATGAACTGCTAGGTAGAGCTGATGATGACATGGGATCAGTCAACGGAGAGGGTCGCCCACAGCTAACCAGCGAACAGCCTGCTCAGAACAAAACCTGGGACTGGTGGTAAATTTGACTTCTGAAACTGAGCAACTAGGCCGATTTCTGGTGACAATCCAGTTAGGTATTACTTCAAAGAAAATCCTGAATAAATGGACCATTTGTCAATAGTAATAAAGTATGAATAAAGTTACTCTGTAGAAGACACTAAATCTTTGTTCATCTGCCGGATGAGTTGAACATAGCATCCCCTGTAATATGTTCATCCTTAGTGTTTTCAACATACACTAAAACCCCAAGCCCTTTAGCCAAACCGT
The DNA here is from genome assembly GCF_023373465.1 of Oncorhynchus keta. Taxonomy (NCBI): domain Eukaryota; kingdom Metazoa; phylum Chordata; class Actinopteri; order Salmoniformes; family Salmonidae; genus Oncorhynchus; species Oncorhynchus keta. Next base: position 27,963 of record NW_026289466.1, read on the forward strand.
GTGGATGGACATGCTGTGTGAAGTGTCATCTATCATATGGCTGCTGTGATGGCTAACATCAGGAGAGGAACCTAGGCTATATCCCAGAGTGCATCCAAAATGGCACCCTATTCTGTACATTGCACATTACTTGATATCAGGGCCCTGGTCAAACGTAGTGCACTATATAGGGAACAGGGGGGCATTTGGGATAAATGGTTTTTAATATTTTTTATAAATGGATAGCTGGTTTTTCCCTCTGGATGTTTAGTAGGATCACAGATGCTCTTAAACACATACATGTCCGTGGGCCCTGGCAGCTAGGGGCGGCTGTAGACATGGGACCTGAGACACCACAGAGAGAGCAGCCAGGCCGGGCTGTAAAAGTTGATATCCTCCCAGATGCAAACCAAATGTAGACATCATGAACCTTTAAATTGTCCTACATTTAAAGCAGACCACTATAAAAGGGGGTCAGGATAAGAGAAGAGATCTGAATGCAGACACACATCTAGATCACTACACATGAAGAGCCATATTATATACTGCACCACTGTGTAGCTGTTGACAGGGATGTAGGACTACTTACTGAGAACCCATATTTCAGATATAAACAGTTAGTAGTGTATCTAACTCCCAGAAACGGGTACGATAGCTGGTTCCATGTCAGTGCCATTACTGCAAATAAAAATGTGCTATAAATTTGCTCTTTGTTGCCAAGAGATCAAAGAAACCCTGTAGCTGGCAAAAACAATGGAAAAAACAATAGCAACCCAAGTCCTTCTTCCATCACTGACACATTGCCACTGCCAGGCATGTGGCTTAAAGGCTGTAGTGTTGGGTTGGGTTTACCAAGCTGATCTGTAAACAACACAAACACAGTCCAGATATATCCAGGCTAAGCCCCAATAACTAAGACAAGGTATAAAGAGGTAGAGGGGGGCTTATAGCCACAGACTAATCAACCCTCCTCGTCGTTCTCATATCGGATCAATGAACTACCCGGGGCCCTGGGCCCACTGCCACCCCACCGCACAGGCACTACATTACACACAAAACTTCATATTCATTCATTGATTTACTTTTCAGAATAGTATATCATTGAACTCCAATGGGACTAAAAACAGAGTCTGGGGCTGAGGTCAAGCCCACTTGCATGGACAGATGTTTGCACAATATTGATGGCCCAAGCAGAAATAAATGAGTAAATATCCCGATCGATACCTAGTTTCCCTAGCCGGCCCTGTGCGACAGCAGATACATAAATACATCTTTATGGCTACAGGAATGGTCCCTAATGAAGAGTGGATAAATGCTCCCCTGAAGGTAAACTCTTTGATTAGCTGAGGCCAGAGGTGACGCCCGGTTGGGGAGGGCAGAGGCGATATGCTGACATGGAAATGCCATACCTTCCATTGCCTGAGGAGTCTAATGGTTAAGAAGGGCCTAAGTTACTGAGGGGCAACAAGGATATGACAGGTCACAAGCCTTGAGCAGGTCGTTCTGTGCTACCTGACCTCCTTTCCATTTGTAATGGTAATAGCATAGATCAGCAGCATTCTCAATCATACTCATAGTCAATAACACACATATTGTTTCAATTCTACATGTAGCCTAGCTCTGTTTTGACTGTATCACTGGGCTGGAGAGGATATTGTTGAAACAAATCCTCTGCATTTCATCTCCAGCCACCTCAAGCACGAAGGCCCTAGCTGTCAGTGGTTAAGATGTATGAAAGAGGGGACATGAGTCTGTAATCAGGCCAGACCATCATCATCATCATCAGGAGCAGCAGTACTGGGCTCCAGCTCTGTCTCCCTCATGGTGAAGAGACAGTGGTGCTGATGACACTAGATAGAGGATCTGGATGGAGCTGCCTGCTCTTATTTACAGCACAGCTCAATTACCCAGGACAACACCAAGCAGGCTCATCACTCAGCTTTCCCGTCACTGCTCTACAGTGACCAACAGGGCCATAAAGAGGGAGGAACCAGATCATTCCCTGCTCCTTAATTAAATGAGAGCAAAGCTGTTGACTTAATTTCCCTCCTCTCCGTAATCAGACCCTCCTCTTTCTCACCATCTCACTCAACAAAGCAGCCCCCACCCAGATTGAGCTGGCCAGCCCTCCAACCAATGAAGACCTCCCGGTCATCATCCCTGCTCGGCCCTAAATCAACAGCTGGATAAACAGCCTCCACGGTGGGTTAGTGCCGGTCCCCATGCAGTCACAAGAGGCCGAGGGCCGGGGGGCTCCAGGGGGCCGAGTCAGGAGCCGGATCGACACCTCAACAGCGATAAGTAATTCTGTGTTGGATTAGCAGCATGATGGCCTGATCAATACAGGGTGATACACTCAGGCCATTAGGAATGCAGGGAGGAAATGGCCCCCTCTGGTAATAAAGCAGGCCTTATGTCTGGCTGTGCCTTCATCAGATCTCTCCATTAGTGTAATGGTACTATTATCAGCCACAGCAAAAGACCTATTTTACCAGGGAACCTTTTTTCAGCCGGACGGACCGGGTCGTGCTGGAGGGGGTCTGAGTCAGGGAGGGAGAGCCATGCAGTGAGGAGTGGAGAAATATCCTCTCCCTCTCTTCCTCTCTCCCTCCTTCCCCAGGCCCGGAAGTAAATCTATCTCTCCATCTGCCCGGCTCCTATGTATTCCTAAGTGTGTTTTATGTCAGCTCCCAACACTATTTCTCCATTATTGGCTCATTAATAGAACTAGCAGTGTGTTAGCGCCGGGGCAGGGGAAAGGTGCTGAATGTGCTCAATGTGACACCCCCTCTTGCTAAAACAACCAGAGCCGACATGACAGCACACCCGGCATTAGTCGCCATAAATCGTTACCTTAACACTAATTCACTGGGTAACATTTTGTGGGGGGGGTTGATTAACCATGTCTGGATGTGTGGACACATAATCAGCTTTTACCTCTCTAGTTGTTCATTTAACAGAATTTCCAAGGGAAACACAAAACATTTTAATGAGTGTTGAGGAATGAAATACCCTAGACAGCTTACACTAGCTGCCACAACCAGAGGGAACCAATGAGGCTGATCTGAGCGATGTTCTGGGCTCAGCCAGGACCTCAGCACATCTGGTGACCCTATGTGGTCATTACTTAGCCTGACATTCCCCTGAAATATATTTCCACTTTTTCTCTTTTCTATTTTCCATCAACACGTGATACACGTCATCACATATGATCGTCAAAGACAACGTCAAGGACGTAGGTTGAGGATCAATTCCATTTATGTTCAGTTTACGCAGGACGTGTATATAAAAATTAATATACCTTTATTTCTAAAATAATAGACGTTTCAAACCATGAATTTCCTTTACAATAACCTGCTGGCATTAGTGAATAAACATGCTATTGATCACAGTATATTACAAGTAGGCCTATTAGTTACGGCTTTTTAGTTGATGAGACAGACAAACATGAGGCAGTGCTGCTCTCAGAAACATGGGTAAGCCATTATTGTCCTGCACATTGTATTGGATGTGGTTAAATTGAGAGTCTGCCTTTTTAAAACAGGTTGGGAGTTATGTTCAGTAGGCCTTCATGATAAATAGCTTGCCTTCACTAAACTAGCAAAATGACAGGGGGAAACAACTCACTGATTGAGTCTAACTACAAACACACTCACTTATGAGACTACAGTCATATCCCCAAATATTACATATCATGATAAACTGAACCACTGCACTGTGTCCCAGCCCTATAACAAGCCACTGGGATTAATGCAGCTCTTCTAATTTGGGTCTGTTCTGTGGTCTTCCAGCCATTTTACCATTACAATACCCCATCCTCATTCCTCAATCATCCTTTTATTATTTGTCTAAAAGAGGAAGCAGAACCATTAGCTAGGTCTGAGTCTGCTCTCTCTGGGAGTGTGTGTGTCAGCTCTATGCTGCCTACACCCACCTGGGGGCCAGCTGGAAAGCGTTCTCGCTCTCATCTGGTCACCATGGCCGCTCTCTCAGCTCTTCATAAACAGGAGGAACCACGTCCTACATAGTTTCTGTGCTGTCAGACATGATCCAAACACATGTGCCATGGCAGACTGTGGCACGGCAAAGGCTGGGAGCTGCTGGGACTGACTGACTTGGAGAGAGCAGACCTGGGTTCAAATACTATTTGAAATCGTTCAAACACTTTTAGTGATTGCTCTAGCCTGCCTAGAGTGCCAGATGGGTGGGGCTTGCAGTGTTAGGACTATTATATTGGTCCAGTAAGCCAGTCAAGCTCAATCACAGATAAAGTGTTTGAAACAATTTTGAATAGTATTCGAATGCAGGTCTGGATGAACTTGAGCAGAGCAGTCTGCATGGGCCCAGCAGTAGGGGCAGCTAAGGAGGTCTGGATGAACCTGAGCAGAGCAGTCTGCATGGGCCCAGCAGTAGGAGCAGCTAAGGAGGTCTGGATGAACCTGAGCAGAGCAGTCTGCATGGGCCCAGCAGTAGGGGTAGCTAAGGAGGTCTGGATGAGCCTGAGCAGAGCAGTCTGCATGGACCCAGCAGTAGGGGTAGCTAAGGAGGTCTGGATGAACCTGAGCAGAGCAGTCTGCATGGGCCCAGCAGTAGGGGTAGCTAGGGAGGTCTGGATGAGCCTGAGCAGAGCAGTCTGCATGGACCCAGCAGTAGGGGTAGCTAGGGAGGTCTGGATGAGCCTGAGCAGAGCAGTCTGCATGGACCCAGCAGTAGGGGTAGCTAAGGAGGTCTGGATGAACCTGAGCAGAGCAGTCTGCATGGGCCCAGCAGTAGGGATAGCTAGGGAGGTCTGGATGAGCCTGAGCAGAGCAGTCTGCATGGACCCAGCAGTAGGGGTAGCTAAGGAGGTCTGGATGAGCCTGAGCAGAGCAGTCTGCATGGACCCAGCAGTAGGGGTAGCTAAGGAGGTCTGGATGAGCCTGAGCAGAGCAGTCTGCATGGACCCAGCAGTAGGGGTAGCTAAGGAGGTCTGGATGAACCTGAGCAGAGCAGTCTGCATGGACCCAGCAGTAGGGGTAGCTAGGGAGGTCTGGATGAGCCTGAGCAGAGCAGTCTGCATGGGCCCAGCAGTAGGGGTAGCTAAGGAGGTCTGGAGAACAGAACAGCCTTTACTTTTCCTCTATTTCTCTCCATCTAGTTACACAATCCACAAACACACCACCCCTAATCACAGCAGGCCTCTTTGGCAGTGGGGTCTGCTACCTACTATAAAGCCTGGGTATGTCCAAAATGTCACCTTTACTTTGATCAACTATTTCATTCTCAATCAGATTTTTACACAAACGCCAGTCAATGCTGTTACTATTCATTGTTTTGAACAGCATCCCAGGACATTCCAGCAGCCATCATAGTCCTTTGCGTTTCAGAGATGAGCCTATAATTATTACCTGCAATAGAATTGTACCACTTGCACAGCCAGAAGCTGCTATCCTCCAACTCACAGGATAGAGCACACTGCAGTCACTCACGCCCCCCATACAATTATAGAGCAAGATTATTCTGATTTTGAGGGAGTCTGACTTGAAAACATTGAAAATCTAAAATATAGGGGACTTTTAACATGCAACGTGTCTAAATCAATATTCAAGTCTTCACGGCGATCCAATCAGTTTATTGTAGCACAGTCTACTCCCATGTCTAAACTGTAATACTGAAAGCAAAAACAGTGTAGGCCTATCTGTAACGATAAAGCTGTTAATAACAGCGATGCTCCATTGTAGGTGAATGAAGAGGAAACCACAATAAAGACAGAAATCATGCAGGCTGATGTGTAGCTACATTGACAACTGCAGCTTTCCAGCCTTCAAAATGACCCAAGCATCACCGCATTTGGAACATAAAGTTCTGAGAGAACGAGTCCACTGTGTATTTGCCAGAGCTAAGGGAGAATAACGCTATGAATACCTTTCTTCTCTTCTCGCTCTCACTGCCACCCGACCGTTTCATGTTTCCTAGAGTTGTGTTTACACACCCGCGTTCAGCGCAGAGCATCTTGGTAGTTGTAGTTCCAGCAGAAGAATTACAATAAAACTTATAGCGCAATTAAATAAACAGGGCATATAAAATGAACGGGTGCCTGTAATAACAACCTAGCTACAAATATGGGGTATGAAATAATACATGTCTAATTACAATCTAGTATTAATTTGCTTCGAATGAAAATGGAAAACGTAATATCCCGAAGCACGGAAAAGAGGAAATACGTTCAAGCGTAATTTGACTCAGCCGGATGGGGATTCTTGCTGCGTAGTGCGCACAGCAGCTGCAATAATACTAGATCTTCAAATCAAATGTAAGCCGTACCATCCTCACAATAACAGTGAGATAATTGTATACATTTGGTAAATCTTGCAGCTGCTCTTTTGACGTCGATGAGCGCGTTCAGTATAAAATGCACACAGGTACTTCAGCAATTCAACATGGCAAAACAATGGTTTAAAACACAAAATAATACAGCACGTGGATCAAATAAAAACTAATAAAGTAGCAGAAATAATAATAAGGTAAACCTCAATGAAATTGAGACATTGATGAAACATTGTCACTTTTGTATTTTTGAATAGGCCTAGCCAAAACATTACAATGAGATTTTAGAAGAAATAGCAAAAGTTTTGGGCAGTTTGAATTTCTTTTTTTTTTTGCTGCTTGGGTTTTATCTTGTGTAGCCTAAATCAAAAGCAGCATTTTGTAACTTGTGTAAAAATAGCAATCATGCTTTGAACATGCTCCAAGACTCCAACACTGCCAAGACTCTTTCAACTCTTGTATCTCAAATCCAGGTGCTTTACTGCGAAATGTATTGGCTGCCTCGACATAGACAGACACACATCACTTTCTACTCACCACCAATTGTAAAAGCAAACCATAAACATGCTGTATACAGTATGGGAGCATTTATGTATGGTATCACATGCAGACAAAATGCCCTCTACCTTGGGTTCAACCAAATACCTAGTAACATACTGTGAATAGTGTTGAAATGTGCTCTGTCTGTTATTCTTATCAAAGACACATATGTGAAAGACATATGCTTCACACACACACACACACACACACACACACACACACACACACACACACACACACACACACACACACACACACACACACACACACACACACACACACACACACACACACACACACACACACACGCACACAAACACAAACACACACACACACACACACACACACAGAGAGGGGGGCTGCAAGGTTGGAAACACCTGCTTTGTATTACCATTACAGACTTTGATCAGTGTCTTCATTAGTTTCCTTTGTAATCTCTTTCCTTTTATGGTAGAGCTGAACTAAGTGAACTGGGCACAATGATTTAACACATGTTCCATTCACCTGTCTTGTAAAAAGCTCAAAAGCTGTCCTGCTTTCAAATGTGTTGGTGTCTCTGGCATCCTTTGGCAATAAACAGAAAATGGTTCTTTTGATTCCTATTTATAACCTACATTTCCTCTCTATCCCCGTTCTCTTCAGGAGAAAATCTGTATGAAAAATATATTTGGAAACACTTTGACAAAACTGGATCCAAGTGCATATTAGAACATAAACATATGGGGGCATATAGGAGGGTTTAGGACAGAGCAAATAGAGAGAACATTTGTTATATATGTTATAAATATCCCTTTTAACTGTAATGTCCCAAACCCCTGTCTTTCCACCATCAACCCAATCCATCATTATGTTCCTCATGTCTGTTAAACTACCTTTCACATACTACCCCTGTCAATCATTTCTCTGGATGAAAAACATTTCAAAGACAAGCAGAAGGGATCTCTGACTCCACGTCAGAGAGTGTGTGTGTGTGTGTGTGTGTGTGTGTGTGTGTGTGTGTGTGTGTGTGTGTGTGTGTGTGTGTGTGTGTGTGTGTGTGTGTGTGTGTGTGTGTGTGTGTGTGTGTGTGTGTGTGTGTGTGTGTGTGTGTGTGTGTGTGTGTGTGTGTGTGAAGCAGCGCAGGTCTTTCACATATGTGTCTTTGATAAGAATAACAGACAGAGCACATTTCAACACTATTCACAGTATGTTACTAGGTATTTGGTTGAACCCAAGGTAGAACAGGTAAAACAGACCATTTATACAACCTCCCAACAATAACAGTGATTTGTCATGTAACCAATCAGGGATTTACTCCCAACCTCTCCTCTGATGTCCATCTCACAGGGTTCAGCACAGGGGAAGGGCATCACTGTACACTCTCAGCTGTGGTAGAAAAAACTGAAAACTAACTTTGAACTCCTGTACCTCATCATACTGTATATCCCTCTTTTCTTTCTATTCTCTGGCTGATATGCTCATGATGGGATGGGGGATGTTTTCTGTTATTGCACATTGCATCAGCTCTGGACGACCCCTTTGACAAGGCTTCTTTTTAGTGATATAATGAATGTATAAAAAATCTGGGTAGAAATCAAAGGTGAGGAAAGTGCTGTGCCAGAAATGTTAGTTGAGCATATTAAAGGAAAACAGAGACCATTGTGTGCTGTTTGTATTAAAACCAGAAGTACCAACCCTCAGCTCTCCCTATGTCTACCCATGCCTCAAACTATCATTTGGTCTGAAAAATCACAAATATACTTCAGTAGAGACAGGCTCCTTTGTGAATAATGATATGTTTCCTCTGTGGAGGTTTATATTGGGCCACCTACACGTTATTATTGCGTTATCAAATTGTCCTTGGTTTCTAGAAGAAAGGCAGGAAGAAAAAACGACTGGAAAAACTGCAAACAATATGCGTCCTGAGTTGTCCAGACTCCAGTACCATACGTGAACTTCACTCAAGGTACATTTAGGCATTGCAAACGGCATATTTCCCCACCACAACCTCCTGCCAGTAACTATCCTTAAGCATATTGTGGTGCATCCAGTATCCATAAAGAAGAGAGTGGTTTTTGATTAGTATTTGTATTGAATGAGCATATGGAGCAAGTATGTGCCTTCCCTGTCAATGATAAGCCTTAGGAAACTGCTATTTGTCAGTGCTATAAAGCAGATTGCTGCCAAGTGGTTTCAATTAACATCAAAGGACTCTTCACAGGCAGTAATAGTTATATCAAAACCTGAGATGTATTATTTAGGTTCCGCGCGGGAGTCCTCCAAAAGATTACGTCCCCTTTCAAAAGAGATTTTCTTTTCTTGCTGACTTTTTACATTCCGCCCTTTTCTATTGCTTTTCTCACCTCTTTGAAGCAACCCCACATCACCCCTAGACAATCCCTTTGTAGCACTAGGGTACCTGGCTGGCTCCGACAGGGTGGCCTATTAGTTGGGTTACGTGTGTACATGAACAATACAGCGCCTGCATACATTAAAAGGGGCCTGTAGTATAGCGCTCTAAATTTGAATGGTCGGTAGCTAGTGTAGATAACGTGAAAGAAGATGGAGATATGGTATAGAGTGGAGGAAATATCTTCAGGCCTTTTCCTCAATATAATTCATGAGTTTATCCATGTTGACTCCATCACCTTCAGCACACAGTTGACCTGTGTTGACCAATCCAGGACATGTAAGAAAATTCTCATATTTCTGCTTCATATTAGGACAGTCATGTAAGAATAGGTCTACACAGAGCCATGTGTTTAGAGAAATGAATGCATACATTTTAATACATGGCTCTGGGCCTACGTATACCTCGTCCAGTATTTTACTTTGCTCTACCAATAATACCACAGCTTCTATTTATTATGCATATTGAAAGGGAAAGGGCATCATTAAGTCCATGCCAGTAGTTGGCATTTATCTACCCTCTTTTATTCATCGTCATATAAATGAGAATGATGCTTGAACCCCAAAAGGGAGCTTGGAGAGGTTGTATCTAAAGCTTTTCTCTTTGAATGCTTCGGTGGCCCTCCGTTAGCTGGTATGGTGTTAAAACCATCGCTAACCTCTTGGCCAGGGCTTAAAGTGAAGGCAGGGCCCTATAAAAATGATTCACAAAGTGCATACACCATTCAATACATGTTGATTAAGCCTCTATAAATGATCACATAGTGCCCGCAGGAAAAAAACGCCATTGGTTAGTGAACAGAGAGAGCGTGCAGCCCTAGTCTAAGATGTGGTACACTTCCCTGGCCGGGATCAATTCCAGACACCCGTACAGAGGAAGGGAAGCACTCTGCTATTGCTGTGATTTGAATACCATGATCACTGAACAGTTTTATAGGAAACCCATTAAAAAGTGAGGTTTGACATACAAAAGAGCCCCTGTTTAAATCTCACGCACAATGTCAGGCTGAAAGACATTATAAAAATGGTTATATATGGAAGCATAGCTAGATACATCCTCTGTGTGTGTGTGTGTGTGTGTGTGTGTGTGTGTGTGTGTGTGTGTGTGTGTGTGTGTGTGTGTGTGTGTGTGTGTGTGTGTGTGTGTGTGTGTGTGTGTGTGTGTGTGTGTGTGTGTGTGTGTGTGTGTGTGTGTGTGTGTGTGTGTGTGTGTCCTTGTCTTGTGCTCTCTCATCTTGGGAGGAAATCTTTTGTGGGGGACAGAAGACGACTCCTTTTTTGGAGGGATATGTGTAGGCCTACTTTATCACTCACAGCCAACCTGGTACCTAGGCCTAATCCTGCGTTTGTTCAGTCTGACACAAATCACTGTATGATATTGTGCTTCACTCTAATAAAGATGTCTGTGTAAAATATGCTAATTATAATACATATGATATAGAAAATATAAGAATTTCATTAAAACCAAATTAGGTCCAATGAGGTGGACACAATGCCCTGACGTGACCCCTAACCTTCCTCATCATCACTCCCATTACCCATAGAGTTATAGCCTCCGCGCAGATCAAACAGACCATAAGTGAACAATGGCTGAAATTGCATATTAATATGATATGTAAAAGTTCAACAGATATTGGGAGTGATCCCTTTGAAGGGGACTGTTTAACATTAGGGGATTTTTATTAGCGCTTTTCTAGTCTTTAATGTGCATGTTTTCCCTGTGAGTCAGGCAGTCACTGGGACCAGGTTTGGGTCTTATTGGTGGTTCTCTATTTTAGGACATGCTGCTCAGAGTGTCTTGGTATGCTTATAGATCAGTCATAGCATAGGCCTACAGCAAGGTTGACTTGTAGCAAGACGTCTTCTAATGCTGTGAATTGTAGATTATGTCACAGATGTAGGATCTTAGTTTGGCCACCCTGTTATATATAGTAGGAGAACTTTCCTGCATTGCAGGGCATTTACAACTTGTAGTGTATATTTGAGGTTTAAAAGGCTTCTGAAGTTTGTCATTTCCACTTTGAAATGTCAGACTTGATTTTCCCTTATGAAAAATGTATCAACCCCTACAAAAATTGTAATGAATTATAATCCACATCCTGTTTCTGCAGGATTATTTTCCTGCTGTAGTAAACTGGCTCAAATTAAGATCCTTATGCTCTGTAAATCCATAGATAGTGAACAGTGGGTGTGAGACTAGCATTTTTGGCAATTGACTAGGAATCTGACTAACACACCCATTGCATTCTGAAATCATTTACAGTGAACTTTATTTATTCATATATTTTTTATCTTTCAGACATTGTCATTTGCAGAGTATGCTTTGGGTGAAAGGTATATTGTACACTGAATACAGAGCTTCCTACATCTACGTAGTGACCACTTCACTTTCAATCAGATCCAACTGTGACCCCTCCTTCATGTTCAGTCATATCCAACTGTGACCCCTCCTTCACTTTCAATCATATCCAACTGTGGCCCTTCCTTCACTTTCAATCAAATCCAACTGTTACCCCTCCTTCACATTCAATTATATCCAACTGTGGCCCCTCCTTCACTTTCAATCATATCCAACTGTGACCCCTCCTTCACTTTCAATCAAATCCAACTGTGGCCCCTCCTTCATGTTCAATAATATCCAACTGTGACCCCTCCTTCACTTTCAATCATATCCAACTGTGACCCCTCCTTCACTTTCAATCATATCCAACTGTGACCCCTCCTTCACTTTCAATCATATCCAACTGTGACCCCTCCTTCACTTTCAATCATATCCAACTGTGACCCCTCCTTCACTTTCAATCATATCCAACTGTGTCCCCTCCTTCACTTTCAATCATATCCAACTGTGACCCTTCCTTCACTTTCAATAATATCCAACTGTGACCCCTCCTTCATGTTCAATAATATCCAACTGTGACCCCTCCTTCACTTTCAATCATATCCAACTGTGACCCCTCCTTCACTTTCAATAATATCCAACTGTGACCCCTCCTTCACTTTCAATCATATCCAACTGTGACCCCTCCTTCAGTTTCAATCATATCCAACTGTGACCCCTCCATCATGTTCAATCATATCCAACTGTGACCCCTCCTTCACTTTCAATCATATCCAACTGTGTCCCCTCCTTCACTTTCAATCATATCCAACTGTGACCCTTCCTTCACTTTCAATAATATCCAACTGTGACCCCTCCTTCATGTTCAATCATATCCAACTGTGTTTATACATATCCAATAACTGTCACCTCTGCCCGAAGTCAGGGGTTGAATTAGGAGTTGGTGGACAGATGAGGTGTACCCTAAAAATGTCAAAGATCTGTCCAATATCATATGCTGGCTCTCATACTAAGGTGATGAGTCCTGTTCCACCCTGTTCCCCCTCATTTTAACCCGTAACTTGGTCTAACAGAAAATAGAATAATTTGTTAGTTGGGTGGAGTGGCCTGGTCTCTTTGCACTGTGTATGAAACATATAGAGAACACTTCTCAGACCTTCCACAGCATCTGTTTAGTTGTCTGTTTGGTTTGGCTTAAGAAAGGCAGCAGCTTCTGGGTATCCTAAGCCCATTAAATAGACTTTGATGTAGGATCCCAAATACACCTTGTTCCAATTGAACTTGTGTTCCATTCGTGTGTTGTTGTTGTTGTTGCAGACGGATTCGAAACACTTAGAACCTTGTGATTTCTGTGTGTGTTGCCCCATTAGCTGAGATTTTCAACAAAATACAACCACACATGTCGATACAGTACAATGTCAGTAAAATTATTGAGGATGATACAAAAAAAAGTTTTAAAACACATTCCCATTGTGGTCCTCTTGAAAATACATGAAAACTAAATATACGCAAGATTATAACATGAAACAAATTTATTGTGGTCCTCTTGAAAATACATGAAAACTAAATATAGGCAAGATTATAACATGAAGCTAGATAAGCTAGATGCCCTCAATCTCACGCAAATCATCAAGGAACCCACCAGGTACAACCCTAACTCTGTAAACAAGGGCACCCTCATAGACGTCATCCTGACCAACTGGCCCTCCAAATATACCTCCGCTGTCTTCAACCAGGATCTCAGCGATCACTGCCTCATCGCCTGTATCCGCCACGGAGCCGCAGTCAAACGACCACCCCTCATCACTGTCAAATGCTCCCTAAAACACTTCTGTGAGCAGGCCTTTCTAATCGACCTGGCCCGTGTATCCTGGAAGGACATTGACCTCATCCCGTCAGTTGAGGATGCCTGGTCATTCTTTAAAAGTAACTTCCTCACCATTTTGGATAAGCATGCTCCGTTCAAAAAATGCAGAACCAAGAACAGATACAGCCCTTGGTTCACTCCAGACCTGACTGCCCTCGACCAGCACAAAAACATCCTGTGGCGGACTGCAATAGCATTGAATAGCCCCGTGATATGCAACTGTTCAGGGAAGTCAGGAACCAATACACGCAGTCAGTCAGGAAAGCTAAGGCCAGCTTCTTCAGGCAGAAGTTTGCATCCTGTAGCTCCAACTCCAAAAAGTTCTGGGACACTGTGAAGTCCATGGAGAACAAGAGCACCTCCTCCCAGCTGCCCACTGCACTGAGGCTAGGAAACACGGTCTCCACCGATAAATCCATGATTATCGAAAACTTCAATAAGCACTTCTCAACGGCTGGCCATGCCTTCCGCCTGGCTACTCCAACCTCGGCCAACAGCTCCGCCCCCCGTAGTTCCTCACCCAAGCCTCTCCAGGTTCTCCTTTACCCAAATCCAGATAGCAGATGTTCTGAAAGAGCTGCAAAACCTGGACCCGTACAAATCAGCTGGGCTTGACAATCTGGACCCGCTATTTCTGAAACTATCTGCCGCCTTTGTCGCAACCCCTATTACCAGCCTGTTCAACCTCTCTTTCATATCGTCTGAGATCCCCAAGGATTGAAAGCTGCCGCAGTCATCCCCCTCTTCAAAGGGGAGACACCCTGGACCCAAACTGCTATAGACCTATATCCATCCTGCCCTGCCTATCTAAGGTCTTCGAAAGCCAAGTCAACAAACAGGTCACTGAACATCTCGAATCCCACCGTACCTTCTCCGCTGTGCAATCTGGTTTCCGAGCCGGTCACGGGTGCACCTCAGCCACACTCAAGGTACTAAATGATATCATAACCGCCATCGATAAAAGACAGTACTGTGCAGCCGTCTTCATCGACCTCGCCAAGGCTTTCGACTCTGTCAATCACCAAATTCTTATCGGCAGACTCAACAGCCTCGGTTTTTCGGATGACTGCCTTGCCTGGTTCACCAATTACTTTGCAGACAGAGTTCAGTGTGTCAAATCAGAGGGCATGCTGTCCGGTCCTCTGGCAGTCTCTATGGGGGTGCCACAGGGTTCAATTCTCGGGCCGACTCTTTTCTCTGTATATATCAATGATGTTGCTCTTGCTGCGGGCGATTCCCTGATCCACCTCTACGCAGACGACACCATTCTATATACTTTCGGCCCGACATTGGACACTGTGCTATCAAACCTCCAAACGAGCTTCAATGCCATACAGCACTCCTTCCGTGGCCTCCAACTGCTCTTAAACGCGAGTAAAACCAAATGCATGCTTTTCAACCGATCGCTGCCTGCACCCGCATGCCCGACTAGCATCACCACCCTGGATGGTTCCAACCTTGAATATGTGGACATCTATAAGTACCTAGGTGTCTGGCTAGACTGCAAACTCTCCTTCCAGACTCACATCAAACATCTCCAATCAAAAATCAAATCCAGAGTCGGCTTTCTATTCCGCAACAAAGCCTCCTTCACTCACGCTGCCAAGCTTACCTAGTAAAACTGACTATCCTACAGATCCTCGACTTCGGCGATGTCATCTACAAAATGGCTTCCAACACTCTACTCAGCAAACTGGATGCAGTCTATCACAGTGCCATCCGTTTTGTCACTAAAGCACCTTATACCACCCACCACTGCGACTTGTATGCTCTAGTCGGCTGGCCCTCACTACATATTCGTCGCCAGACCCACTGGCTCCAGGTCATCTACAAGTCCATGCTAGGTAAAGCTCCGCCTTATCTCAGCTCACTGGTCACGATGGCAACACCCATCCGTAGCACGCGCTCCAGCAGGTGTATCTCACTGATCATCCCTAAAGCCAACACCTCATTTGGCCGCCTTTCGTTCCAGTACTCTGCTGCCTGTGACTGGAACGAATTGCAAAAATCGCTGAAGTTGGAGACTTTTATCTCCCTCACCAACTTCAAACATCAGCTATCCGAGCAGCTAACCGATCGCTGCAGCTGTACATAGTCTATAGTTAAATAGCTCACCCTTTTTCACCTACCTCATTCCCATACTGTTTTTATACTGTTTTTATTTATTTACTTTTCTGCTCTTTTGCACACCAATATCTCTACCTGTACATGCCCATCTGATCATGTATCACTCCAGTGTTAATCTGCAAAATTGTATTATTCGCCTACCTCCTCATGCCTTTTGCACACATTGTATATAGACTGCCCATTTTTTTCTACTGTGTTATTGACTTGCTAATTGTTTACTCCATGTGTAACTCTGTGTTGTCTGTTCACACTGCTATGCTTTATCTTGGCCAGGTCGCAGTTGCAAATGAGAACTTGTTCTCAACTAGCCTACCTGGTTAAATAAAGGTGAAATAAAATAAAAATAAAATGAAAACAAAT